>NC_071097.1:16113630-16203630 GCF_027358695.1 Spea bombifrons | reverse complement strand
CATGTGGCAACATGGTGGCCAGCCATAAATATACGTCAGGAGGAAAACCCTTAGGACCCCGCAGTGACCTGTGCTCTCTTGTAGTTAAATGCATCCTTCTCCCGGCTTGAGCTGTTCTCAATGATTTCCTCTCGCAGATCCTGCAGCTTCTTCTGAGAAAGTTCCAGCTGCGCTCTCAGATCATCTGCCTGTTGGGAGGCCTCTGAGGCCTGAATAAAGTTTTTAGAAGTCAGTTTTCACAATACAGAGATACAGGGCAAGTAAAACATTCAATAAGTGTTACCTTGCGTTTGCTAAGATCCAGTGCCTGTGTGCGCAGAGCTAGTTCCTTTTCTCCTGTGGTAATGCTGCTCTGAAGTAAATGCTCCTTTTCTTCAAGTTTTCTCAGAACCTGCAACTGAGCATCCACCTGAGAGGATACCAGGAAAGAAGTATGAACTATTAAAGCTAGTTAAAATAATGAAAAAAAGTTGAAAGAAAATGACACAAGAAAAAAGGACAAGAGAACCATAAAGATTAAAAACTTTCACCACAGGTTATTCACTAAAATATTTGGGCAATCTCAGCCATCTCACAGGGTAAATAAATAAGATGTTCAGACTGACTAGAGTTCAGATAAACAAGGACTAAAGTAAAAGGTTTACTGTCTGGATACCTGTGTACGGAGTGTAAGCTGTTGATCTGCCAGCTCCTCCTTCTCCTCCTTTAGTAGTTTGTGAATCTGGTTGGATTTGATCCTCTCAGACATAAGCTTGAAGTTGGCATCATCCTTTTCTCTTAGTTGTTGCATCAGACGGATATTCTGTTCCTGCATGTCTTCAAATGCTTGACCTGTCACATCCATTTCCGACAGTAATGCTTCTTCCTCCTAAAACACACATTGAGTTTTATTACAGTTATATATTAAAATACATGTGTATGCCTTGGGCTTTACTTAGTCAGCTGAAAATAAGATTACGTCTGGATGTTAGTTGAACATGCTTGATATCAATACGTTACAGCGACTAATATACTGCCTACACAAAGCTATGGTATTAATAGTATTATTAATAAACAAATGATAGTACTGTCAATGTGTTATCAATGTGTGGCCAGTGCTGATGCTCAACTTGTCAAAAAAAAAACTTTTTTTTATATTTAGTCTTGGACTTTAATAGTGGAGGGTTGTAATCCAAGGTCGAAGCCTTCCTACATAAAATCTAATATCAACTCAGGAGACAACAGAAAAAAACCTCTTAAATGACACCATGAACAAAACGTTTTCCAGATTTTAATGTATTGGAGGGAGCTAATCTTTTTCCTACTGTAAAGAGGAGTCTCAGCAATGGTAACAGAGAAACCCCTAAGCTCTCAGAAGCTTCCATCCAACATTCAAGCCGTCAACTGGAATATCTCAGGGTTTGGATGGAGAAAATGACCTTTATAAAGAAGGTCTCTCCGGGCAGGAAGCCTCAGGGGGTTCTGGAGCAGAGGTTGATCAAGGGTTTCTTGATTTTCTGCAGAAATTTGAAGATCAGAGGAAAAGGTGGGAAGACATAGGTCAGCCAGAAATGCCAGGTCTGAGCAAAATTGTCCACTACCAAAAGTCGGTCCTCTTGGTGGAGGGAAAAAGAAGTTCTGGACCTGGAAGCCATCAGGTCAATGTCGGGCAGCCCCCATTCTTAAATGATAAACCTGGACGTCGCAGGATTCAGAGATCATTCACCTCCCAGGACTGGAACCATGCTCAAGAGTGTTCAATGACCCCTTAACGTGAACCGCAGTCAGGGTAACGGGCTTCTGTCCAAAATGAGATCCTGAGGGATATGCAAAGTAAGAGAGGACTCCTGGTACCCCCTTGCTTGTTGATATCAGCCACTACTGACCGGTTGTCAGAGCTCAGCAGGATGTTCTTGCCCAACAGAAGAGGCAATGACGCAAGGCATTCTCCACCGCAAGCAACTCCAACCAGTTGGAAGGAATGAGACGAGCCACAGGAAACCAGATGCCTCGAACAAACTTGTCTTGATAAGTGGCTCCCCATCCTCTGATGCTTGTATCGGTGGTCAGGACCTCTTTGTCCTGTAAGGACCACACTTTCCCTACGGATGTCCCTTCAAAGCGACCAGGTGAGGGCTGCTCTTACATGCAAAGGAAGCTCCTGTTCTAATGATGCAAAAGAAAATTATGTAGAATCCCTAGGTGGGCCAAAGCCCAAGATAATGCGTACCTTGTGGAGGCCATTCTGCCCAGCAGGGACATCCAAGGCTTTATAGAGCATCTGGCAGACAAGAGAACGAATGAGGTCTTGGATGGCGGAAGAAAGACCTTCCCTGAGCAAGAATCCAGACAAAGACCCCGGAACATGGCTTGCTGAGAGAGAATGTGCTTGGCTAGTCCCAATTCAGGATCCACCCTAGCTCCTGCAAGGTGTTGGCTACTCTTGCAAGGGAAAAATGGAGGACAGAGGGCGAACGGGCATAAATGAGCTGGTTGTCTAGGTAAGGGATAACTGAAATCCCCTGGAGTCTGACGTGAGCTGCCACCATTCACAGGAGTTTCACGAAGACCCTGGGAGCTGCCGACAGACAAAGGAAGGGCCTGAACCTGGAAATGCTGTACGTTTGAATCGCAAGGCTAGGTTTGACACACCTAGACAGATTAACCCTGCGTCTCGGGTCATTCTATTCTGGCTTGGACTTCAGGCAAGCGGAGCAAAGCTTCTTTCTGGAGTCCTGCAAGGATCTGTGGTAACCCGAGCACTACATATGCTTAGTCTTCATCAGAGCTTTCTTGGGCTTGTCCTCAACAGAGAGGAAAGAAATACGAGAATATCCTGCTCTCCCAGCCGCTTAAATAGCCAGCATTCAAATTCCAAGACGCAACGTCTACCAGAAGTTCGTATCGCTCTCGAGCGTAAGGAAGAGGAACGCCATTGAGGACACCGCTACAGATGCCACAGGGCTTCTGGGGATGCAGTGCACCAGACAGCACACACCAGCCTACAGGCTAGGGTGCAGAGGTCATCCCTCGACCAAGGGGTGTAACCCAGCTCAACCTAGAACTGTTTAAAATAACAAAAGGGGCAACGAGTCCTCTCTTCCTAATAAAGGGAAGAAAAAACACCGGGGCACTCTGGGAGGGGAGGGGTTTTTAATTGGAAGAGTCCTATACATTGTGTCACCTGGGATGGCAGGGAAAATATGATGTACAGTCCTTGTACGTAACTACATTACCTTCTCCACTACTTCACAGAATGATATTGTTTAACACTCATGAAAATTAAGTGCTTCAAAGGATCATTACTGAAAGACACCAGCAATAACAGACAGGATACTCATCGTGGACCCCTGGTTACTGTGACAATACCCTATACTATTTGTTATAACTAGTTACATTTTGACAGCTAAGAGTGTTTTTTGCCTTACTGATCTTAAGTATTAAGGTTAAATGTTCTTGATTCACCCTCCAAAAAGCAAACAATTTTGGTGATTCACCCTCTACTTTGTTCACCAATAGTCATATTTTGTTATTTCACATGACAGGGCAAACCGGTGTAACTAATATAGTATTAATAAAACTGATACCTGTGGTAATACCTGTACAAAAATATACCTTAATTCAACCATAAGTAACTAAAGTTCAGACAATACGATTATTTTTTTTTAAGGTATGGATTACAAGATAATATAAACAACTTGTTTTAGGGCACATAACTTTTTGTGGGGGGTTTGTTTTGTATATACACACATATAAGTGTCTCACCTGCTTAGCTATAGAAAGCCTCTTCTGGAGAGCTTCTGTTTGCTCTTCAACTACTCTCATCCTGCGCAAAGCATCTTCATCCGCCATCTTCTTGCTGTCTCGCCGTTCTCTTTCCTCCAGCTCTCTGAGATGTTGGCGCAGCTCTTCCAACTTAACCAGAAAAGAGGAATGACAAACAACATTCTATGTAGGTGGTATATACTAATTGTGCATACACAAATATAGTTCCCAGAAAACTGAAAAGTATGTTTAAAGGAGAATTAGCACATTTGATGAGTTTTCCTTCAGTGTCTTTGCTTTCTGCTTCCCTTAGAGGACATACTTCCAAAAACACAGCTGCAACTTTCAGCCTTTTTGGCAATAAACAGTTTATATATGGCCAGCCAGACAATTCGCGACAGAGGATGTCAGACGCCCCATGCGTAAATCAGCATGAAGCGGAAAACAATACCCACTATAAAAGAATGCATATTAAAGTACAATGTAATATAAATTTTTCCAAAAAAAAAAAAAAGAAGAAGAGGGTGGCCTGCAGAGGCTCCCCTCCTCTATGATCCAACTGTTCTTACCACTAATTGGCAATTTGCTCTAATTGAAAAGAATGCGAGGACTTTCCACACACGTCACCAGTCCCTTGCACACAGCATTCACCCAAGCCAGTGCTGAAGCTGACGGTAGGCGAGTATATCACACACAGGGAAAGATGTTTAGAAACAAATAGTCCGCATGGCATTTAGTTGGTGGTGTGTGGAAAAGGGCATATGCATTTGGGGGAATTGTGTAATGTTGTACCGAGAAGTCTAGACAAGTTTGGACCTAAAAAAAACACCTGAAGAAAAGACTGATTTAAAATTCCTATAATGTTTGCTTTGCAAGTGCCTTTACCTCCGCTTTACTTTTCCTCTCTGCTGCCATTAACTGAACCTTGTCTCTTTGTTCCTTAGGTGCTGAACGATACATGTCTAAAAGCAGCTTCATGTCTCGAAGTGATTCTTGAACTCTCCTAACAGTATAAAAATAGACAATTTAGGAGCAAGCCATGTAGAAACAACAACAAAAAACAACAAGCACTGTGCTTTTCTCACTTGATGTCTGCTTTAATCTGTTTCACAGACTCTGCCTCCTTTCGCTTTGTGTCAGACTCATATTTTGGCTTCTCCTTTGAACAGTCTGCTCTCTCCTTCTCTCGACCACGGTCTCTTTCTCGTTCCCTGTCCCTCTCCCTTCTGTCTTTTTGTTGTGCCTGTGGCGGAGCGGGCAGTACTTCTTCCTCCTCACGTTTAGGTGTAGACTCATGCTGAGAGGGGACAGGGGTTGGCAGGACACTCTCTTCAGGCTCTGTCTTTATTTCAACTGTCTCTTCTCGAGACTCATCCCCACTAGACTGTGAAGGTAGCAAGAACAGGCCACTAGCGCTGCGAGAGCGCATCTAAAAGATAAGGAACATTCTTACAGCTCTATCAATTTTATTCTACACCAATATTTTACTAAATAAAATCTTATTAAATACTTATGATTCCCTACTGTTTTTGCTTGTTTACCTTGCTTATGTCACTCTGGATTTCTCGCAGCCGCCTCTTATACCTCTGTACCTCTCCTTTCAGTTGATGATTGTGGTTCTGTAAACTGCTGATCAGGTGTCTCATTTCTCTGTTAATGGGACCTACAAAAAAGGCAAGTTTCTTTAAAAAACTGATAAAAATGCCCTCTTTTTTATTTGTCTGACCAGCATTGGTATACATAAATGTAAAAAGTAAATTTCTCCCAATTTAACTTACCTGCCTGTTCATTGGCAGCCAGAGTTTGCTCAAACTCGATTCTCAGCATTTCATATTCTTTGCGTACTTGAGCTAGTGTGTCCTCCAGTTGAATAACTTCCGTGCGGACCTTCTTCTGGAGGGTCAATTCATCACGCTGCAAGGGAACATTATAAGACCTTAGCACACAACCAAGGCACGCAAGACATTTCTGCTGTGGACTGGCAGAGCTTTTTCACCTGCATTCCTACATAAAAGGCCTTGTGTGAAGAGCCAAGAGAAAAAACGTATCATATCTTGTACCGTGTTTGTTAATTTCGACTGTTTTACCCTTTTGTAATATTGGGATGTGAAACAAGAGGGAGATATTCCGTACAGGACATGCTGAAGGGGACATACCAAGACATTTTGGACAATGCTATGCTTCCAACTTTGTGGAAAAAGTTTGAGGAAGACCCTTTTCCAGGGCCTGATTAATGTAGGGGCTGCAGCTTCAGACCCCTACCTGAAAATAGGCCCACTCAGGGCCAGACTGGCCCACTAGGAAACGGGAGACTTCCCGGTGTGCCGGCCGGTTTGGGGGCTGGTGGCGCACTGAAGTGGCTTACACGGCTGCATGACCATCTTTAAAGCAGGGGAAAAGCCCGCAGCAACCACAATTGCAGGGGTCGGGGGTGTATAGACTCATGGAAGGGAACTTATTAGTCAGATATACATCTCTCACACTTTATCTGGGCTGGCTAGATCAATACACAAGGGGGGCAGCTGGGGCCATTACATAAATCAATACTAAATTGAGGGGCAGGTTGGGGCCATAAATACACATAGTGATAGATGAGGGCGATACACATGGGGCAACAAAAAGGAGGGTGAACGACAAAGCAGATATGGCAGAGCCTGTCCTGGTGTGTGTGTGTGTGTGTGTCGGTGTGGCAGAGCCTGTCCTGGTGTGTGTATTTGGGTGTCAGTATGGCAGAGCCTGTCCTGGTGTGTGTATTTGGGTGTCAGTGTGGCAGAGCCTGTCCTGGTGTGTGTATTTGGGTGTCAGTGTGGCAGAGCCTGTCCTGGTGTGTGTATTTGGGTGTCAGTGTGGCAGAGCCTGTCCTGGTGTGTGTATTTGGGTGTCAGTGTGGCAGAGCCTGTCCTGGTGTGTGTATTTGGGTGTCAGAGCGGCAGAGCCTGTCCTGGTGTGTGTGTGTGTGTGTGGTCATCTGTTTCCTGGCACTTTACTTACTGTAAGAATAAATTGAACTATTTAATTTTACTTATCCAGAGACAAAACACTCTCCTGAATTTTTAGTCACTTCCGAGGACAAAACAATTCTAAGCCCAGAAATCAGCGAGAGGAAAAGTAAAGGTATTGTGTTATTTACTCTATTTCACTCTGCGTATCTTATTAAAAAGGATCAGCACTAAATTGTTTCAGGCATTGCATGTATGATGACTTTTTTTTAGCGTAGCGACTTACTCCCAATCCCATCACATAAAATCCTATCCTATATTATCTGCCTAGTACTGATGTCATCTTTATCTACTACACATGGATGCATAAAATGCATAAAAACTTCAACGGGACACCAGTGATCACAATAACATCACTGGCATCTGTAAGATATAGGAGGGGTCCTTGGAGGGAAAAAAATTATATGGCAAAAACCTTCCATCCTAAAATGGTTAAAACACTTAAATAAGTCTGGAGCTCAGTGCACTGTTTATTTATGCAACACCATGAACCAACATTTAAAAAATCCAAGAATGTACTCCAGGATTTGTCCTTCTGCATTTACACTGATTTTGAGACAGGAGGATTATTTGAGACTTAAATATTTGTAAATTCTGGCAACATAAAGTAATCTAAAAATGTGTATTAACTGGTGGAAAAATATATTTTTATACGGCTGAATAATATACAACTCTAGAAGTTTGCAGAATTACATAATATACCAACCTCAATGAGATCAAGTTGACGCTGGTGATTGGAACGTGTGCCATGCAGTAAAGAGCGTGCTTCATCCAGCTGAGCTTTTAGTTGCAAAGACTCATTGTACAGAACAGAGAACTGAGATTGCATACAACGATACTCTGGAGAGATGCGTACATTATTCTCCACAGCCCTTAAAAGCTCAGCCTGCAAAAAAAAAAAGAAAAACACCACCAAATAGTGGAGCTAGAACCCCATGTTTGGGACAAACACAATAGTACATAATAAAGAAGCTGTCAGGATAACAGAAGACACAGGGTAAGAAATGAGCAAAAGAACAACCTGCAATTCCTGGTTCTCTGCTGTTACTTCTTGTAAATCCTGCCTCAGTTTCTCTAACTCCTGCAACCGATTCACAGCAAGCTCTTTGTTCATATCCACTTCAGAAGTCATCTCCTCAAACTAACAAAGAAAACAATATGCATATTAAATCAAATTAAATATATTAAGCAAAGAAACAAACCAGAAAGAGAGAATGTGGATGATAATACCTTTTTAGAGTTAATTGTGATAGTGCCTCCATACAAACTGCTACCGGCCCCATAAACTTTGTAACCCTTTGAGTTCACCTGTAAAATGAGACGTGTTACCATATAGTAATATATAAATGGAGCAAATGACCATAAAATATTGCAGATACCATCACCTACCCGCTCAAGAACTTCAGACAAGTGCCTGTTAAGACGTTGTTCTCTTTTCCGGACTTTATCAATATCCCACTGAAGATCCTCAATGAGACTATCTAGGTTGGAGACTCGCGACTCTGCATTCTCCAAACGACATTGCAACTGTGAGAACTGGTGGACAGGGATAAATAATACATTTTATAAATGCAAAAGAGTGGGGTCAATCAAATTAGAAAATATAAGTATATGCTTTTGGGGTTTCAAACATAAGTGTGTCACCTCACTACAGGACAAGTCTGCTTGAAGTGGACTAAGAAAGGACAACTTAACAATTTCTAGGATTGACTCAGCCCATCATATGGACTGTCTGCTAGCATCAATATTGCCCAAAATCATGACGTGCCTCAACAAAGCTCTAATGAGAGCTTCCTGATATTTCGCTAATTGGGGAACTACAAGATTTCCCTGAGCCGAGTCTCCAAAGGGTCAGTGGGAGCTTAACCTAGGAAAACAAAAGATCATATGTGAATTGTGTAGAAGTTCTAAGCAGCACCAGCTGCTCTAAATACTACCTAATAGTGGTGTTTGTGATACTGTTCAAGCACCCATTTTTTTTACTACAGCACACCCTAACTTCTTCATACTCTGCATCAAGCTTGGAAGCATAACTTTTTGTTAGCCAAAATTGCTGTATTTCCTTTATAATTTTGTGTAAAAATCTCATCAATGATCCTGTCTGTGATTCAAGCTGGGCATATTAAAGTTCAGACAGATTTCACCTTGTATTTTAAGAATGATTTAACTAACCTCTTGAGACATAGTCTGCTGTTTCTCCTGCAACAAGGAGTACACTTCCTGCAGACGGGCATTCTCATTATGCAGCAAAGAATTTAGCTCTCTAATAGCCTCTTCCATCAGTGATGGGTCTACAGAGAGTCAAGAAATATTCAGTTGGGGGAGAAAGAAAAACAAGAGAGGAAAAGAGCAAAATTGACAGTTGAATTAACACGACAGAAACATGCATATGCTGGAGTACTGTTAAGTAATTTATGATGATTAAGTAACTGATTAAGTAAGTTAAGAAACAACTAAATCACACCAGTACCATTGAACTTCACAGAAAGCTGATCCAGCCGTGCATTTAGGCGGTCATACACCATCACTATGCGAGACAATGCTCGACGTGAAGATTCCACACGTTCCTGCAGCTGAGATTCAATTTCTTCACTGCTGCTGCTGGCTAAGGTGGCCAGAAATGAAAGAGGTGCTTCCCAGACACTCTCACCTATGGAAAGAAGTTATTAGTGGCAAAGAATGGTTACAGATATAAAAGACTGGGGAAACTAAAATGGCTGTTGTTTCAATTGTTAACTCATCACTCTCTTTCTCTTAATTAGAAACATTATTTTGTGATTCATAATGTGTAGCCATATATCATATTACTTAACTTAGTAAAGCTTAGTTTAGCAATATATAAAATAATATAATACTTACTTTCCATTTAGTGGAAAGCACAACTAAGCATGACAACAGGAAGTTACTATTTGAATCTGTAAGCACCATCATATGGGCTTATTAACAAAACCTCAGATTTGCAAAATTGCCTGCTTTAATCCTTTCCCAGAAAATATAAACTCATCTCTTCCAAATTTAGGCCAGCCCCTAATAAGTCTTTGTCAACATGGACAACTTTGACTTTAACCGAGATAAAGAGACTCATATTGCACTTTAATCACTAAGAAATCATTTATCAGCTGCAACCCTCCACATAAGATATATCGTATTCTAGTTTTGTTAAAAAAATCCCTTAATTGTTATAATCTATCACCTAAATCCATCATGAATTTCTGCTCCATTTAATTCATCACATTAAATACATTTCTCACCACGTTCACTGTCCTTGCGTTCTGGATTACTATCGGAATCTGGCTCAGGTTCTGGTATTACTAACGCTTTGCGTTCACTTAGAAACTCTCCCAAATCCTGCTCCAAATCATACCGAGCTAAGAGAATGCCAATGTTCTCGTCAAACTAAAAAGTAGGGAAAAGAAAAGAGTAGCATAAAACATTTAATTTCAGTTATAAAAAAAGAAAAGAAAATGATACAGGAAGAGGAACACAAAAAGTAAGGAAAAGTGGTGATAGATGTAGACATGATGAAAAGGGTACTGGTAGCATCATGTCATAGAACATGTAAAAGAGATTGGCATTAGGAAATTACACACCTGACTCCAGTATCTGTTAATAATAAGGAGAGACGCGTCATCCGTCGCCTGGCGTTTCTCCAAGGTCTCAATGCGATCTCGTAGTTCATCTTCTATCGCTTGTCTCTGGTCTAACATCCCAGCGAACTTCTTGTTCTTCAGCTGCAAAGTGCGTAGGTCCTGCTCCTCCTAAAAAAGACATTTGGAGTGGTGACCAGGCATGGGTGGGGCTGCTTGGTTATAGAAATATAGCCTGGTTGCCTGAAGGACTGCTGCACAGTCTATACTACATAAACATATGCTATGCTAGAGGTTTGTGGCTCCAAGCATAGCAATTCATCTGGAGAATGGGAAGTCTTGACAACTGGCAAATAGTATAACACTAAAACCTTCTATGATAAAGTTAAACACCGCTTTGCAGTGATTAATCAAGATCTCAGAGTCTTATTTTATTTTTTTTATCATGCACACGTTATTGCAGGGCTAAGTGTTGGGTTAGTTGGTAGACTTGGGAATTGTAGGGTGTTTTAGCGGTTTTTATGTTATGCAGCGAGAAGACTACAATATACATTACTATTTAAAAGTTTGGGGCCACTAAGACCTTTGTTTTTGAAACAAAAATGTTGTCCATTAATAACATTGAATGGATCTGAAATACAGTGCGGATCTGTTAATGTTGTAAATGACTACTGTAGCTGGAAACGGCTGTTTTTTAATGGAATATCTTTATAGACGTACAATGGTCCTTTATCACCACTCCTGTGTTCCAATGGCATATTGTGCATGCTAAATAAGTTTACAGGTTTAACTGATCATTAGAAAATCATTTTGCAATTCTGTTAGCACAGGTAGACATTTCCTTAAAAAGTGCTAAGCAACCCCAAACCTTTAAATGGTAGAGTATATAGAACTGGCTGTAAAGAGGGGGAATTTGAAGTATTATGGTCCTAAAACAAAGCCCTGTCTGTCCTATAAAAACAATTAATAATTTTTGTGGTTGCAATAAAATGAGAAATTTGAAAAGACAAAGCTGCCAGAAAACCTCTGGCTTGTCGAGTTGTTGGATTCAAAATATACTTGTTCATGAAAGGATTAATATAAAAAGGAAACATTAAATAACAGTGATCACAATACAGGTGATTAATGGTTTTCTATCAGTTTTAACTATTTCATTTGTAGTATGACCAAAATTAATGTAAAAAATAGCCTTTGAATTTAGTTTTCTAGAGAGGCTTGCAAGAATTAATACTGCACAAACGTTATTTGGGCTATGTCATTGAAGTGAAGGAGAAAAGATTAAAATCTTACAGCTGCAAAAAAATGAAATGAAAGAAAACAATAGTTACCGTAGAGGAAACACCTCCAAGTTTAATGGTCTCCACTGTGGTACCGGAGTCCTCAACAGCAGTCTTCTTTTCAGGGGGTGCTGAGGAGATTATATCACCTCCTGCCCTCTTATTGCCAAGCCCCGACATCCTGGTGCTTCAAGTTGACACTTCTATGTCACTTTTCACCAACAATTAAACCGATCAACTAGATATAAATTAAAAAAAAGTTACATTTATATTTTATATAGGTGTTTGTGTAAACATTCACAGACATATAACTTATCTAATTTTTAATGGGGGGGAGGAGAAACTCCTGGGACCAGGGGTATGACACCCTTGAGAAAGTGGTGGCGTGTCTGCCCATTTCACTCCAGGTATGATGCTCCTGCTTATTACCTGCAACTACATTGCCACCTACAATCGACCCCCTACCAAACAAGTGCTGAACCCAGCCGGATGCACACTACTTAATAAGCCGATTATATCCAGATCAGATACCTTTTTATTTGGCCACCTAGCTTAGCTGCATTGAATTCACCATGTCTCAAGGGTGTACGTGGCTTCTGCGGTGAGCTCTACTACCCCCTGGGTTCTATTTACACTCTCTACCCCCGTGGGTTGTATCTCACAATCATGTTCTAGAAGAACAGTTCTGTTTTTCTCTGGGGTTATGCATAAAAAGGGATTCTGGTGGAACTAAAGGCCTTGTCCTACCAACTCTCCCTACTAAGAATCTCTCTCTTGGTTGAACCAGAATTACTTTGTGTCACATAATCTTCTGTGTTTTTAACAGTTTGCATACACACACCATACTGTAAAAAGGCAGTAACATTGTTTTTGTAGCCACGGACCATCACTGTCAATTAGGGTCATTGCAGAACTTAAACATGACCCTGATTTAGTCTTTTTTCCTGTCAAGAACAGGGATGCCATGTCTTGGGTAAGTTTGTTCTTTCTTGGCCACCTAGATAAAAGATGAGGAGGACCAGCCTCGCTTTACTGCTCTCATTGCCTTAACGGTTAGAAGAAAAGTAAACTTACCCAGGCTCAAGCAATGGTGTTTCTGGGTGCCAACATCAACAAACTTTACAGTCTCTCTCGAATCATCACTCTACAGCTCCAGTGCAGGGTCTAGGAGTTTACAGAGCTAAATAGGTATCTGCAAGACATTTCCTTGAAACGTTAGGGGTCCCTTCTCTATCTCAGTTGGGTTTCTCCATGAGAATTATAGCTTAGGTTTAAGTCACTTAGGCTGGTGCCGCAACTCATAGACCACTGTAGTCAAGGTCTGCGGTCGACTCAAGCCTGTCACCATCCCTTCATTGTTTTGCAATTATGAGAAATTCTCAATGTCTTGTGTCATTCCCAAAGTCTGCTCCACAACCAGTGTGAAATGGTTTGAATTAAGCGCCAACCTGTGGTATAATACATCAAATGCAAGGGGCACCAGGAACATATTGCTTCTCCAGGAATTAGAGCCCACCATCGGAATGATTACATTCTCTCTGAGTTTGCCAGATTACTTTTTGAGCACCTTGCAGCTGGATCCCACAGAACGAAGCCTGTTTTCTAAGACTTTTTTAATGTTCACACATGGAAATGTTTTGCTGGCCTATGTTTCCTCCTACACCACTAATTTCTGCTATTCTCATGAATATCTGGAAGAAGAAGGCAGTGAGTTTTAAAAGTACCTTGGGAACACCAGATTACACATGGAACTTTAAACGGTTGGATTTCAACACTGGGTTTTTCTGCTAGGGTTGCAAATGAACTAGACATTTATAAAGGTTTTCCCTATTCGAAATATATTTTTGTATACATTCATTTTCTTCTTCTGGTCACATCTCAATTCTTTAATGGGTCTTTTTAACCTGTCAAGCTATGACACACTGGTGCTAAAGTAATGATTCTATAGAATATAGCCAGGAAAAGAAAAGTATAATTTATACGTATACATTCATTTTCTTTTTTTCCCTTCCGGAAACGGTTAAGGAAACCATGTTTATGTCACTTTCTTGGTGTTTAAGCAACACAATTTATAGCATAGTTTGCATGCTATATGGGCATTTCCCAGTTTACCAGTGGCCATTTAAGCACTCAAGAAAAAGGTCTATGCCATGTGAATTGGGTACACATATTATCAATGCATTCTCCCTCCAAACGCAGGGTACAGAAAAGCACCGGTGACATCTATTGACTTACAAAACTTAGATAAATCTAAAAAATATAATGACTTGACGGCCTTATAACTGCATTCATTGATAGGTGGTTTCCATTATAATGTCTGCCGCTCTGTGGAAGTAGAAGTGTGGAAAGCAAATCTCAAAAGTCAGGTCAAACCCCAGGTAGCTTTAGAGGCATCAGAATAGGGACCTTATTAAAGGGATACTCCAGTGTCCCAGAAACCCGACGTGAAGACAATAAGTGCACAGGAAACAGCTGGGTGGTGGAAGGGTTAAATGCATATAGAGGGATTATGCATTTGCAAGGGGGATACTATTTGACGTTACGTTATTTTACGGGTAAAACGGGTAAAATCACTTAATCTGAAACTACATATTACAGTATTAGTGTTGGATATCCCCTGTGGGAAGTATTGGCCAATTTAAATTCAGTATTTTAGCGAAGTATA
The DNA here is from genome assembly GCF_027358695.1 of Spea bombifrons. Lineage (NCBI taxonomy): Eukaryota > Metazoa > Chordata > Amphibia > Anura > Pelobatidae > Spea > Spea bombifrons. The sequence continues at coordinate 16,189,358 of NC_071097.1, read as the reverse complement.
TTTATCTCTGAGAGGCATGATAGCTAAGCATCTTTAGCTCAAATAATACATTCTGATGAAATATAATCAACGTCGCTGATATCAAACAATCCACATGCGTAGTACGTCATTTAAAAGAAGCCGCGAACGGGTTAAATTCAGACTATACACTCTTTATTATTATTTTAGTATTTACCTTGAGCTGGTACCGTATCACCAGGCCAACCGGAAGCGGAAGTGATTCGTACTAATATCCGTCTACTACAGATAGGGTGCATACCGTTTGCGGCCATGTTAGTAGGGGAATTATTGGTGCAGGCAAAAGAAGTTGCTATTGGGGGTGGAGATTGGTATGCAGACGTAACTATTCACAAGGGTGTGTCTTGCGAAGTAACAGCTACCGTATCCAGGAAGTGATAGATTGCAGACACTCATGAGGATCAGTACTCAGGGTGTGAAGCCGTTGGTGCCGGGTGAATATCGAGGTTGGAAGGCATTTTAGTAGGTTTTTTGGAGAAGGTAACATTTAGAAATGGGCAGTCGCTCTTGCGCCAACGCTGCTTTTCCAAACGTGATGATAGCGTTACTATGTATGTATTTGCCTGGCACTGGTGACTCGGCAGCGTTGTATTTCTAAACCTTTTTTTTTTTATGTTATTCGCCTTGTAATCACAGACGGTTGTGTAGATTATAAAGGTCCAGCCCAGTCATCTTTTCAACTTTTTTTTAACCTTCTTAAAACTCCGTTTTATTCAGTTAGGGATAAGTTCAAAGTTTTAACAGTTTCAGTTTGCTCTTTGCATCCATTGAGTGTAAAACCCCTGCACAGGTCCAATGGTGAAATTTGTAAGTTATGAGCCCTAACCCAGAAAATTGTGTTGTGACCATATTAACCAAAAAGCCTTCTGCAATTTTTACTCTGTGCTATTGCAATTCCTCTTTTTATACTTGCATAGCCACGCATATATATATATATATATATATATATATATATATATATATATATATATTTGTATAGTTCATGCAGAAGTATGGTCGATAACTAGTTTTACAGGTTAGGCGCTACTGAGGAGGGTTCAAAACCCTTGTTTTATGTTCAGCAATAATATCGTGCATGTAAAATGTAAAAATGGAACAAAATACTCCCTTGCATACTACACTATTTGTGGTTGGGGAGCTAAGAAGGAATATCTTTAAGTTGAATTCTAGTGTTGAGCGTTAGAAGGTGTTTGGGTACCTATCTTTTTTTGTTTTTTTGGTTTTTTTGTTTAAGTGTAAAATGTAGCAATGTATACAGTGTCAGAATCGTTATTGAGATGATTTAAAGGGACCCTCTAAACATAGGCACTTTAGCACATATAATACCGATGTGGTCCCTTTTAATATTTTTTAGCTTCCGTTACTCTGTAGGTGTCCTACTTGGTGGCACCTGTAGCACATGAAGCCGGTGTGTGAGGAGTGGTTGGCGAGAAGGGTGTCACCATGTAGCTCATGACCTCAGAAGTTATCAGGCTTGGACTTGTTGCTCGCCACTCGACTTTGAGCTTCCAGCAGGTCCGATTTAGCAGCTGGTACTGCTGCTCCATTCACAAATCCACACTCTGGGATGTCGGTTGAGGAGGGAGAGCATACCACCAGATGTGGCAGAACTCCAATACTCGCCAGGTTATCTCTGCCAAAGTCTCTCCCTTTTGCCCAGACTATTTAGTGATATATAGCTCCCCAACCAAACATCAGTAGACTTATTAAAGGGTGAAAACAAAGAAGACTTTGTTAAGGACACAGCCCTCATTAAAATATAATATCATCCACTCCCCCTATCCCATCCCAAAATAAACACTCCAGCCGTATTCCTGGCACCCTTCTTCCCACCCCCATGCTGTAGAATGCCCTGGTGTACGGGAAACTGGGTCTCCCTAAAAGAGATACCCCAAACCCTATAATCAAACAAAACCCTAATAACAAAATAGCTGCGTCGTAACACCTGGCAGGCTTTAAAAGTTTGTAGCTTGGAGTAAATTTTGCTAGTACACTTGTTCATTTACTAGATGTGTAAAACTGCACATTTGTCACCTACCAACATTATGTGCAAATGGACTATGGTTCTGAATGGTAGAAGAAGGGTTTATGAAGCACAGCAGGAGCTGGTGTAACATTTAGTAGGGTGTTTGGGAAAAAAAGTGGAGAAGAAGAGAAGGCATCCCACAAATACCATTGGCTCAGTGACCAGTTTTCCAAATAAGTTTATATTAATAATCCAAGATATAAAGTGGTTTAAATGTTTATACTGTATCTTTATGACAGATTCACAATATGATTAATTGAAATCTTTACCCATGTTAATGCTCCAAAAGATACCACCTTGTTATGCATTCCATGTGAGTTATGAACGTGTAATCCAGCATTGAATGGTTTTGTGGATTAACACAACATTGATAACAAAAAGTCATTTTGAGTGATTTCTTTCTTTTTCATTTCAATGCAGAGTCTGTGAAAGAAGTTAATTATGTATGGTAAGGACCCGCTACTTGACTGTAATTTTTAAAAGTTTCTTGTATTTTCTTTTTCTCCCCCAGGTATGCTGCTTGGCAAAAATACATTTGTGGTTAATGGAGCTTTGAAATGCATTGGTTTGAATTTCGTATAGATACCCAAAGGAACAGAGACAAGCAAACAGAGGCAATGGCCTTGTTCTAAAGCGGAATAAATCATGCGACCATCAGTCTTAGTCAACAGTCCTGTTTGCCACCTTCTTCTGATGTTTTCCTTAACCCTCTTCTTAGCCCCTTTCTGTTTCGATAGCCTCCTCTACTCTCCTCTCTTTTCCAGAAGCCTTCACCTGAGGCGGTTGAGCCGTGAGTTTCTGCTTCAGAACTTGCAGGCTGGAGCTGATGCTTTAATGTATTTCCAACAGCGAATATTCCCAGGCCTTGAGAATTCAAATGACGCTTACAATGTCTCCATTCCCTGTACCTATAAAGAATCAAAATCCCTACTCTCATCACCCTCCCCTGAAAGCATACAACTGGTCATCACCATTATTACAACTCGTCGTCGGCCTGAATACCATTATCTCCTACAAGTTGCACGTGGCTTTCTGGACCGGCTATCAGAATGTGGTAATGACTGCTCCAGATTTCAGATTTTTATTTGTAATGTAGATCCATCTCCCTCTTACCATACGGATGCATGCTTGCTCTCGAAAATACTGCCCTCTGTGGAGCACTACCTACATGATGAACAGGAGGATAGTTTCCCCAACCGATTTGAGCGTGAGAAGCAGGATTATGCTTTTTGTCTTTCGCGTACTTTGGATGCTTTTACACCAGACTATGTCTTGCTTGTTGAGGATGATGCTGTACCACACACCGATATTTTCAGGGCTTTCTTCCAGTTGGTGCAAGTGAGATTTACTAATGCACCTCTGGGAGGTGGTCTCTATGCCAAATTCTACCACCCTGAAAGACTGCAAGGATATCTGAACCCAGAGCCCATGCGGATTTTAGAATGGTTTGGTGTAGGCATCCTTTCGGGGTTCCTTATAAACTGGATATATTGCAATCTATTTCATAAGCAGAGATTTAGCTGGCACCTATTCTTGGCATTTTCTGCTTACTCAATGTTGCTGGCAGAGCTCATTGGACGTCATTATCTTCTGGAGCTTAGACGTATATCACCTGCGTTTTATAATGTGGTGCCTGCAACAGAGTGCTGCACGCCTGCAATGCTTTTTTCTGAAACCTCTGTCCGTAGAACTCTAGCATACCTTGAGGAAATCACATGTGAAGCAGGATATGCTAAGGACACTGCACTGTATAAAGAGCTGAGCAAACGAGGGGAGTGGGCATGGGCTATTGAGCCCAACATGGTGACACACATAGGATTATTCTCTACTCTCAGAGGAGCATCTGAAGGAGAAGAACCACTGTTGCTGTAATTAACATATGGTCTACACTGTTAACTCTGAACATAGTTCGTTGGCATTTGTGAATGGGTCGAATGAAGTTGTTTATATATTTTTTTTTATATATATATCATTTCAAAAAAACACAGAAATAATGGGTAATATCATATTGGATAAGTCTTGTACAGGGACTTCAAAACAGTAAATCAATAAGTAGTTAAAAGTTTCAAACTTAGATTTCAATCCTCCCTTGGAAGGTGATGAAACAAGCTGTAATTGTCCTGCCATGTCAAGTGTATCTTTGTATGTAATGCTATTTTTTTTATAGAGTATGGCAGATGTTAAGTTTATAGCAGTGCAAAATGTTTTTTTTGTATTAACTGAGGGTCACCATTGTGGGTGCATGGCACCTAGGCACACCAGAGATGCCCAGCAGGGTCAGGGAGAGTGTGAGCTTCAGTGAAGACATAGTTCTGCATGAAGTAAGAGAGAGGGGAATCTATTCTATAAGAGCTTCAATGATGATGTAAGAGTGAAAGTGTGTTACTTTGTGGCATTTGAGTGTGTTTTGCAATAGCATTGGTGAATATATGGCGATACCACCTGTGATTGTATGCCTGTTAAGTCTATTTTGGTGTATGGTGTAAGCATGAGTGTGCCTGTCAGTGTATGGTGTTAGTATAAGAGGTAAGCCTAGGGGTAGCAGTGTGAGGGAAATGTGTAAGTGTATGGTGTTAGAGTGAGTTTTTGTGTTGCTATGCGCATGTTTTAGTTAGAGGGTTGGTGCCAAAGAAATGCCACACCTAGGGGCTACTAACCTTAGGCTTTCCCTTTTGTATAACAACCTGCCGACCAGTTCTTTCACCTTGACATAAAGCCATAAAATAAAGTGTAGGTTTTTATCAGCATTAAGTGCAACAAAAATAAACAGGGGCAGTTAACCATCCGCTGCATTTCTCATCTCTTGGAAGGTGTTGTCTGTGTGTCAGCCCCAGAGCTGGTCTCGGTGCTATACAAAATTGTAAATGCATAATAAAGCATGTGATTTTATCCAGTCTACGCTATATATTTATCTCTTTCCTCATATACTGTCTGAGTATCTGTGGAAAAAGAACAAAGCTTTATCTGAAACCTATTTTAAGTGGAACTTTCTGGTTGTATTTATTACAATTTTGGGGACAAGAGGAGTTTTTGGAGAGATCATTTCCTGTCCATATTTAAAGAGTTTACATACTTTGCTCAAGACAAAAAAAATTATGACAAAATTAGGCATTTGACTGTACTTGTTTTTTAGTTGTTTATTAAATACTGTTCTGTTCCTGAGTAGATGTCAGGATTGGGCTGAGAGCGTAAGAGCAGAAGATAGTCCAAAGTGATGTCAGTAAGCAGTTCAATAGGTCAGGGGCAGGTGGCGATCAGAGTAAACAGTAGTCCAGGCAAGGGTCAAGTAACAGGCAAATGGGGTAGTCCAATAGGAAAGCCAAAGGTCATGTAACGGAAAATCCAATAGAGGATCTGTAGCAGAGTGAGGAGAGGAGGAAGCTGAAGTCCATAGACATACAGCAACCAAAGTTCTGGAACACTGAAGTAAAGTGTTCACAGTTGGAGGGGTTTTTATATTGTTGCAGGCATCTGCTCCTCCCCTGTGCTGAACAAGCTCCTTACTGGATTGATTACCAGGCAGAGGTGAATCCATAGCACCTGGTTCATTAGTTCTGTATGTGGCCTTCACTGGTGGATAGTTGATGGGGATTACAGGTGTTACCTCCCCTCCACAGGTGTACTGCATAATGTTGATGTTTGGGCAACACCTAGAAGTCCTCCCTGGGGTTTGCTGGAACTTTAGGCCGCGGTTTTGGCCTACCGCTATAAGAAGGCGCTACTACTACAGACTACGGCTTCGGCCTACTCCGCGGAGCTTTTGGACGGCCTGCAGTGACGGGGGGGATAGCTGGGGAGAGCAGGTAAGGGTGATAGGGCATGACAGTAGAGTTGATTAAGTCAGTTGCCCGTTTACACTACTAGTCAAACCTTTTAATTTGTGGGCAACACAAAATATCTTTCTATCTTTTATATATGCATCGATAAATATTGGTGACAAAACTAGGCATTCAACTGGACTTGTGCACAATCTTTTCCTGCAGTCCCCAGGGACACTAGTTAGGCTCCTCCATACTTTAGATAGGGCAGGACTAAAAACGTATATCCACTGCCTCCCTAGAATGACCTACAGTTTTAGTTTTTCTCCTGCCTACTACAGGTAGGGTGGACTCATCCTACCTAAAGTACCTGAACATGGGTTTGAGTCTATTTAGTCATTGGCAAGGTAGGGTACTGTTAAATTTTTGTTCTTGAATCGACTGTTGTCTGGGTGTTGTTGCATCTTTGTACTAAATCTGATCCTGATATTTCTAACCCCCCCTCATTGGAGGATAAGTCTAAGCAAGAGGGTGAATGCATATGCACGTACCACTTTTCTGGGTGTTTATTTTTTAGAATTTTTTTTCAGTTTTCTTCATTTCAATTCACCAATTTATTACATGAAATCCTAATAAAAATTAATTTTAATTCCAGGCTGTAATACAATAAAATAGGAAAAATTCCAAGGGGGGTGAATACTTTTGCAAGGCACTGTAAAATCCTGCAGGTTCTGTTCTCTGTGCCGCTCCAAAGGTTTGCCCGCCACTTCATGCCCTTTTAATTAAATTTTGGACTTTTTTCAGGACGGTTTTTAATCCAGATTATAACCTTCCACCATTAAGATTTCAGCCATCAGCGCCTTTTTGGTATATGAACTGTTCTCCTTATCCACGGTCAGATGTTTTTCTAAGGCTCTAGTCCTGCTTAATCCTCGTCCTATATCCAAGATGGTTCCTTGGGACCTTAATCTGGTGCTTTGTAGCCTCATGTTCACACCATTCGAGCCTCTTCAACAGTGTCTCTACATCTTCTGTTCCTGAAGACAGCATTTCTGGTAGCCATCACCTCCGCTAGACTCATCAGTGAGCTACAGGCCCTTTCCATTAAGGAACTCTTTCTGTGTTTCTTCACAGACAAAGTGGTCATTTCCACTACCAACCCATCCTATAATTTATATATTGTCAATTATTTATCATATCGTATATTATTCTTCATTGATAAATATTTATTTGGTGACAAAACCAGGCATTATATATAATATCGGGGGAATTCATTCCTGATCCAAGGGGCTGCATGCACCTTTCATCTGCCAGTGCCTGCCTGCTCAGGCCCAGTGCCCTACTACTAATACTACCTCTGCTTCTTTCTCACCTTTCTTACTCTGGGGAATCAATTCTTATTTTTGTCTAAAATGGAGGATCAGTGTTGTGGCTTTTTTATATATATTATATGTAGGAGGGATTGGTCTTGGGGCTGTGACCGTCTGCCAGTGCTTGGCCTGAGCTGCTGTCACCACCCCAGTGGAACTCACCTTGGTTCCTGCAGTTCTTGGGTCTTGCGCTCTCTCCTGCTCTATGCCTGCCTGCATTTCTGTTTGTGTAATGCTCCTAGGCACGCATGCACACACTGTCAATTCCTACTTGTATATCCCTTCAGGGAGCATGACCTAAGCAGGCGGTTGCTCCTGTGAGCTCCTGATTGCAGTTGTGGCTTGTTAGATACCACTGGATTGTTTCTACAGACTTTGCTTTCGTATAAACCTGCATAGTGGACTCCTCACCCGAACCTGACAGCTGGTCTATGCCCTGCCCTGTGTCTCCACTCTGGTGGATCAGTTCTTGTTTCTAATGTGAGGGGTTATTCAGTCTGTCTGCCAGTGCCTGCCTTGTGCCATGCTCTGCATCTGCAGCTCAATTTCCTTTCTTACTAAAATAGTAGATAGACTAATTTTGTGGGGAAAATTCACTGTCTAGTTCCTTAGGGCTGGATATGTGCCGGTGTCTACCTACTCCCAGTGCCATACTGCTGGATATATTTGTGTTACATGAGTGGTGTGTGTGCGTAAATATGTGTAGCTTTATACGTGTGCCAGAAGGTATGATGGAGGGAGAAGAGGCAATGATAGGTTATTTGTGGGTTAGAATGGCACTCACAAGCTGTTTGGGGGCAAAGGTGGCACATATTGCCAGGTGAAGTTGGGGGGCCCAGGGGCAATTTTCACATCTGGACCCTGTGGTTTCTAGTTACCCTCCCTGTTTAAAATGTGTTCTTTAAATGTACTGTATACATGCAAGCTTTGTTCCTGAAAAAAAAAAATGTAACTGAAGCTGTTCCCTTATGCAGTTTATATTTACTAACATCATGAGTGCCACTCTGGGTAAGTGCAAATATATATTATTATAACCAGTTTATTGTACAATAGGTTTCAAGACCACTAGCCATAGATTGTTACGTAGGAACATGATAAATTAATGTATTCTACACCAAACTTTTTTTTCTTTTACACTATAAATTACTTGTACCTGTCACGTACAAGTAGTTAAGAGACACTGGGGTCAGGTAGGACTCCAGGACAGAACAGGTATAACAAGCCGAGGTCAGGATTCCGGAGAGCAGGATAGTCGTATAACAGAGCCGAGGTCAGGATTCCGGAGAGCAGGATAGTCGTATAACAGAGCCGAGGTCAGGATTCCGGAGAGCAGGATAGTCGTATAACAGAGCCGAGGTCAGGATTCAGGAAATCAACGAAGTCAGACAAGCCAGGATCATACACAGGAATACAGAATCAGGAAACGCTATCTGGGCACTAGCACAAGGCATAGACAACCAACAGAAGGCAAGGTCTGATAGAACTGAAGAGGTTTAAATAGAAACCACAGAGGTGCCGAAACCGTACGCCGTGTTCCAGGAGGTCTGCCTCTCCTGCGCGGCAGTCCTGTAGACGACGGCGGAGGCGGCACTGTGTTGGAGGGAGGTCTCCCTCTCCTCCGTGGCGGCTCCGGTGCCCGTGCGTTGGAGGGGGGGTCTCCCTCTCCTCCGTGCCGGCTCCGGTGGCCGCGTATTGGAGGGGGGTCTCCCTCTTCTCCGTGCCAGCTCCGGTGGCCGCGTATTGGAGGGGGGTCTCCCTCTCCTCCGTGGCGGCAACGTGGGAGCCGGGGGCAGGTAAGTAACAGTACCCCCCCTTGAAAGGGCGACCACCAGGGCGAGAAGGATGCCTAGCATGAAACGCACGTATCAACCGTGGTACGGAGAGGCGTGCCGCAGGTATCCAGGATCGTTCCTCAGGACCGAGACCCCTCCATTGTACCAGGTACTGCAAACTACCCTGTTGTCGCCGGGAATCAAGAATTACCCGAGGAATCCTTCTTTCCGAAGCCCTCCTGGCAGTTTCCATAGTAGAATTCCCACCTCGGGTAAACCGGTTGCAGACTAGGGGCTTCAACAATGAGGCATGAAATACCCGAGGGATGCGGAGCGTTCTAGGCAGTGCAAGTTCGTACGCCACCGGATTGATCTGCCGTATAACTGGAAAGGGCCCAATAAACCGTGGGGCCAATTTCATGGACGGAACCCGGAGTCTCAGAAATCTAGTAGACAGCCATACTCTTTCGCCAGGCCGGTACGAGGGGTTGGGGGAACGCCTCTTGTTGGCCTGACGTTGCTGGAGCGAAGCCGCGTGTTCTAATGCGGAATGTACCGAAGCCCAGGTGGTACGAATAGACGCAAGTCTCTCCTCCAGATCTGGAACAGCTGAAACCGGTAATGTCTCTGGGAGGGATTGTGGATGGAGACCATACAGGCAGAAGAAAGGTGAAATCCTGGTAGATTCTTGGAGCATGTTGTTCCTAGCAAACTCTGCAAATGGCAACAGATCGACCCAATCATCTTGATGATCGTTGATGAAGAGACGTAGATACTGTTCCAGATGTTGGTTCGCTCTCTCCACCAGACCGTTCGTCTGCGGGTGATATGCTGAAGAGAAGGCCAACGTGATGCCCAGGGATTTCGCGAATTCACGCCAGAATCTAGCCACGAACTGGGTACCTCTGTCCGACACGATCTCAGACGGTACTCCGTGGAGCCGCACAATCTCCCGGATGAAGATGTCCGCCAGAGTAGAGGCGCTGGGTAGTTTCCGCAGTGGAATAAAGTGGGCCATCTTAGAGAAACGGTCGACCACCACGAGGATCACGGTATGTCCCCTGGACGGCGGTAATTCCACAATAAAGTCCATGGCCACATGAGTCCAGGGAACCGAAGGACAAGGGAGAGGTCGAAGAAGGCCAGCCGGACGAGTGCGAGAGGATTTGTTGGCCGCGCATCTCGCACATGACTGAACGAATGCTGTAATGTCTCTGCCCCAATGAGGCCACCAAAAAGTCCGTGAAAGTAGCTCCCTAGTGCGTGCCACTCCTGCATGTCCCGAGGTCCTGGCACCATGTAGAGTGCGTAGAATGGGTACCCGCAAACTGGGAGGGACGTACAGCCTCCCCGGCGGCAAGGAATCCGGAGCTTGACCTTGAGAACGAGTGACGCGATCCAGCAAAGGAGCATAACCCCGTAACCGAATGGCTGCAACGACCTTGGCAGAAGGGATGATGGGTTCTGGCTCTCTACTCTCCGCCTCAGGTTGCGTAAACATGCGGGACAGAGCGTCCGCTTTAGTGTTCTTTGAACCCGGACGGTACGTTAGCACAAACGGAAATCGGGAGAGAAAGAGAGCCCATCTTGCCTGGCGAGGATTGAGACACTTAGCCGACTCCATGTATTGAAGATTCTTGTGATCGGTCAGAATCAAGGTCGGTACCGAGGCCCCCTCCAGCAGGTGACGCCATTCCTCCAAGGCCAGGATAACTGCCAACAGTTCTTTATTCCCTATATCGTAATTCTTCTCGGCTGTAGAGAAGTGTCTGGAGAAGTAGCCGCAAGGGTGTAGTGGTCCGCTGTACGAAGCTCGTTGGGAGAGTATCGCTCCCACTCCAGATTCAGAGGCATCCACCTCCAGGACAAATGGTAGAAGCGGATTGGGATGCCGTAATACTGGAGTCGTCGTGAACTTCTCTTTGAGAAGAGTGAACGCGGACACTGCTTCGGAGGACCATTCAGACACATTGGCCCCTTTTTTAGCCAAGTCCGTTAGAGGGGCGACAATCCTCGAGTAATTCCGGATGAAGCGTCTATAGTAATTAGCGAATCCGAGGAAGCGTTGCAGAGCCTTAAGACCCGTAGGTCGTGGCCAATCTTTGATCGCCAGCACCTTCGATGGGTCCATATCGAAACCCTCAGGAGTAATCACGTACCCCAAGAAGGTCACCTTGCGGGTCTCAAAAACGCACTTTTCCAACTTGGCATATAGCCCATGCTGTCGGAGACGGCTCAGAACTTGACGGACCTGGTCGCGATGGATAGATAAGTTCTCTGAGTAAATCAGGATATCGTCCGGGTATACGACCACGAACTGCTGGAGAAAGTCCCGTAGACAGTCGTTAATAAATTCCTGGAACACCGCTGGGGCATTGCACAGACCGAACGGCATGACCAGGTACTCATAATGTCCCGAGCGGGTGTTGAAGGCTGTCCTCCACTCGTGACCGGCACGAATACGGACCAGGTTATACGCCCCACGGAGATCCAATTTGGTAAAGATTTGAGCCCCACGTAATCTGTCGAAAAGTTCCGAGATGAGGGGGATAGGATAGGAGTTCCGCCTTGTAATCCTATTCAAGCCTCTGTAGTCGATGCAAGGTCTCAGTTCTCCGTTCTTCTTGACGAAGAAAAACCCCGCTCCAGCCGGGGACGTAGACCGACGGATGAAACCCCGCCTCAGATTCTCCTCGATGTAGGATTCCATGGCCTGGGTCTCGGGAACAGACAAGGGGTAGACTCAACCTCGGGGTGGCATAGTGCCCGGAAGGAGATCAATAGGGCAGTCGTAGGGTCTATGAGGAGGTAACTTCTCCGCTTCCTTCTTGTCAAATACATCCGCAAACTCCCGATAATGACTTGGAAGAATCGTAGCGGCCATCTCCGAACCAGTAGACACCATGGCCAGTCGAATGGGTGAGTCACAGTGCTCCACGCAAGCTTGACTCCAGGACGTGATCTGCCCAGTTGCCCAATTGATGGTAGGGTTGTGCCTTTGTAACCATGAAAACCCCAAAACAACAGGAGTAGAGGGAGAGCAAATTACCAGGAACTGTAGATTCTCTTTATGCATCATCCCTATGGAGAGTGTCACTGGTACGGTAGTTCGGGTGACTTGTGGCGGATGAAGTGGTCTGCCATCAATGGCCTCAATTCTCACCGGCGTGTCTTTAGGTGTGGTGGGAATAAACTGCTGCTTGCAAAAATGGGCATCAATAAAGTTCTCTGTGGTTCCAGAATCCAGGAAAGCCTCAGTGCAAACGGATCCCCCCGGCCATGATATCCGAATTGGAACGGTCATCCGAGTGCTGCTAAAATCAGAGGACAGACCCAACACACCTAAAGCAGGTCCTCTAAACCACTCTAGGTGCGGGCGTTTCCCGACTTTTTAGGACAGGATCGGGCCCAATGTCCAGTCAGACCGCAATATAGGCAGAGCCCCTCCTTTCTTCGCCTGGCTTTCTCACTCTCAGACAAACGAGTAATTCCCAGCTGCATAGGCTCCTCACAGGTAACAGGAGACGTGGGTGGTGGTATGAACTGAGGAGCCAGACGCGGGAGGGAACGTACACTTCTCTCCCGTGCTCTCAGATTGTCTCGTTGCACCTGCCGTTCTCGAAGACGAAGGTCGATCTGGGTCACATAGGAGATTACAGAGTCCAGGTCAGATGGAAGATCACGAGCAGCAATCTCGTCTTTCAAAGTCTCTGATAGTCCGTTCAAAAAAGCAGCGATAAGGGCCTCGCTGGTCCAGTTCACTTCACCCATTAGCGTACGACATTCAATAGCATAGTCCATGAGGGTACGCTCTCCTTGACGGATGTTGAAGATGTTGTATATACTTCTTCTCTCTCAAACCAATACCACCAATTGATATGCGTGGAGAATAATCCGCTCTGCGTTGTGTATTAATGATAAATGTAATACCCCTTGTTACCTCCTCCAAGAACTAACATATAACCGTATCCCCTTTTCCAGATAATATATATGTCTAGTTCTACTAAGGTTTTCTACCCGATATTACAATAAAACAGCCAACCCAAGGTTCTTACCAGAGAGAGAGCTTTAATTAGAATCTGCCCAGATTTATGTTACAGCAAAGACAAAACCTGAGTTACAGTGATATACAGATGACAATCATTCATACCACTCACAAACATCCCATCTAGCTAATATCTGCTGCTAAGTGTGTATGCTGTGTGGGTGATGTGCCAAGGGTGAGACTCTCCAATCCAGTCTCCCTTTGTGTGTGTTTCTACAATGTCTTTTTAAGGGATTTCTCTATTGATGTGTAAATGAGGTCCCTGTCCTGTGTTCCCAAGACCCCACCGTGTGATGTTATTGACTTGCTATGTTTCCCATGCCTATCTCCAGGTGATGCATTTCCTTCCTTCTCTACATAGTGTATAGGTGTGATATCTTCTTACAGCTGTCTTTCCTGTTACTTCCCCCCTAAGTAGCTTGCAGCTATCATACATACATATATACACACAAACTTAATCAAGCACTTATTAATTACAGATATACATACTTTGTATTTACCCCAACAGAAGAGAGAGGATGAAGCAGTGGAACTCCTGCCTGGAACATCGAACACAGCACGTAGTGCGGCCACAAATTCGGAATAGGAGCGAACCGCCTGGGTACTCCTCTCCCACAGAGGAGATGCCCATACCAGGGCCCTGTCCGTGAGAAGCGAGATTATGTAACCAATCTTAGCCCGATCAGAAACAAAGGCATAAGGGTTAAGTTCAAAATGAATCTCGCACTGGTTGAGAAATCCACGGCAGGTCGCAGGATCTCCTCCATATCGCTGGGGTGGAGGAAGATTCATAGGAGCATGAACCACCGGCATCGGGGCTGGAGCTGGTACCGGCGGTGGAGCTACAGCCGGAGGAGCATGCACTTGTAGACCGGGATCTGTGCGTTGTAGAAGGGTCTGGAGTGCCTGGGCAAACTGGTCCAGACGATGGTCCATCTCATCCAGACGAGCCTCACAGGAACCCTGAGATCCTACCGAAGCGGGTCTCATGATGGCCTTCTGTTTCTGTCACGTACAAGTAGTTAGGAGACACCGTGGTCAGGTAGGACTCCAGGACAGAACAGGTATAACAAGCCGAGGTCAGGATTCTGGAGAGCAGGATAGTCTTATAACAGAGCGGAGGTCAGGATTCCGGAGAGCAGGATAGTCGTATAACAGAGCCGAGGTCAGGATTCCGGAGAGCAGGATAGTCGTATAACAGAGCCGAGGTCAGGATTCAGGAAATCAACGAAGTCAGACAAGCCAGGATCATACACAGGAATACAGAATCAGGAAACGCTATCTGGGCACTAGCACAAGGCATAGACAACCAACAGAAGGCAAGGTCAGATAGAACTGAAGAGGTTTAAATAGAAACCACAAAGGAAGTTCAAATCTCCCGCCAAAACTCATGACGTCACTTCCAATGACCGGGAATCACCACCATGATGAGTGTGGCGCAATCTCCCTTCATATATGCCTGCAGTTCGGGAGTTCACCACCAGAGTGCACGAGTGCCGAAACCGGACGCCGTGTTCCAGGAGGTCTGCCTCTCCTGCGCGGCAGTCCTGTAGACGACGGCGGAGGCGGCACTGTGTTGGAGGGAGGTCTCCCTCTCCTCCGTGGCGGCTCCGGTGCCCGTGCGTTGGAGGGGGGTCTCCCTCTCCTCCGTGGCGGCTCCGGAGGTCGTGCGTTGGAGGGGGGTCTCCCTCTCCTCCGTGCCAGCTCCGGTGGCCGCGTATTGGAGGGGGGTCTCTCTCTCCTCCGTGGCGGCAACGTGGGAGCCGGGGGCAGGTAAGTAACAGTACCACAGTCATATAACTTAGTTTATGTTCTCCCATTTGGCCATACTGGGGGGCATGCTGCCAGGCAACCTTTACATAAACAAAAAACTAAAACTAGTCCATCCACTAAGTTTGGTACCAGAAATGGCCATATCAAATTGTATGCTAACAGATTGTGAAGTGTGTAGGAAAGGCTATGGTATCTGGAATTTATGATTTTATGTCGTGCATCGTTGAGTTCAGATCTTTTGTGCATGCCCATTGTTGTGTTTTCAGAAGAAGCAGCCTGGGATGATGAAAGCTGAGTCTCAAAGCAAGAGTGTGTCAATTACAGGGTATGCTCAAACTATAGCTGACACATGACTGGAAAAAAGTAGTGCCACTTAGATTTTCTGCTTTGAGCAATAGTTCAAGCATGGCTCCCAACTGTCCCGATTTAGGCGGGACAGTCCCGATTTAGGGTCTCTGTCCCACCTGTCCCTTACTCTGTCCCGCCTGTCTAACTATATTTTGTGTAGTGCAAATATCAGATTTAATGTTAACTGTGCCTAAAATAACTATTGTGTACTATCACCTATGTGGGCTGCATGTGCAATCTGCATTCATATAGAAACACATCTATAAGATACATTTACCAAGAGGCAGGGGCGTAACTAAAAGCCTCAGGGCCCCGATGCGAGAATTTGTTAAGGGCCCCCCCACCCCAACCAATCTACCCCCTTCTCAGGCAATCTACCCTGTCCCTAGCCCCCCTTCTCACTATCTACCCTCCCCTTCACACTATCTACCCTCTCCCTACCACCCTTTGTGGACGCAAGGCCTCTGTCTCGCTGCTCTGCCGCGGTGTGCACGGCTTCACTGCTGAGTGCCGGCATATGATGTCATATGCCAGCGCTCAGCGTGAAGCGCCGGCACCCGAGACAGACGCCTCACGCTCCCACCACTGCAGTCGGGGCAGCGCCGAGGCAGATGGGACAGAAGCAGAGGCGACTCTAGAAACAATAAATAGGGGGCATTCATAATTTCCAAAAGTTATGTGCTATGGAATTATACTTTTGTTATTGGGCTAAAATAATACTTGATCATTCAACATGGGAAGCCTGAAGCCACAATTGAATGCGACTAATCCTTGAAATATTATAACACAATAAATAACTTTTCCACTAAATGATTTCAGGGCCTTGAACGTTTTGTCGCCTGAAGTCACTACAACTTCAGGAGGGCATTTTATCTCTGGATAAATATAAATTAAATAATTCCTACTGTAAGTTAAGTGCCAGGAAACAGATGACCAAACACACACACCAACACAGGCTCTGTCACCCCGACACACACACCAACACAGGCTCTGTCACCCCGACACCCAGACACACACACCAGGACAGGCTCTGCCACACCCACATCCAAACACACACACACACCAGGACAGGCTCTGCCACACCCACATCCAAACACACACACACACACCAGGACAGGCTCTGCCACACCAACACCTATACACACACACCCGAGGACAGGCTCTGTTACACTGATAACCAAAAATACACAAACAGCAGGACACAATCTACGTCACAGACGTCTACATCAGGATGGATTTTTCACACTGCATTGTCGTTTATACCCCCCTTAGTGTTTTTGCCCCTTGTGTATTGATGCCCCTGCTGCCCATATATATTATTAGCCCCAGTTGCCGATAGCAGGTATAGATCAACACATTCACACAAACCAAGCTTTGCATGTATAGATCAACTGAAATTCACTTGTGATCTCAGCACTGAAGGTATATATCAAACAGAATCAGACATACAAATCCTGTATTTGCAGGTATACAATAGTATATGAAAAGTAGCATTGCAGGTATAGATCAAATAAATACATGGAAACAGCATTGCAGGTATTAATCAACTGAATAAGACATACAAACACTGTATTTGCAGGTATACATAAATAATGTATGGAAAACTAGCTTTGCAGGTATAGATCAATTGGAATTCACATAAAAACACGTCATTAAAAGGTATATTTAAAACCCCCTAAATTACAGGCATAGATCACAGGTTGCACACCCCAAAGCCAGCCCTGGCGTCCACACTGCCCACACAGCAATCACACTCCTATCATACCCAGGCAACCAGTAAATGCTGGTACCTAGGAATGATGGGACTGTGCTTGCTGTTAGCAATCACACTCCTATCATTCCAGGTCAGCCAGTACATGCTGGTACAGGGTGGCTGTAAGTGATGTGTACAGAGCCGGCCTTAGGTGTTCTGGCGCCCTGTGCGGACTACTCCTCTGGCGCCCCCCCATCCCAAAAAACCCCGCATACCAATCCACACGCATACACTAATCCACACATATACACTAATCCACACATACACACTAATCCACACATATATACCCATCCACACGTATACCAATCCACACATATACTAATCCACACATATATCCCAATCCACACACATACACTATTGCACACATATACCAATCCACACATGTATACCAATCCACACACATACACTAATCCACACACGTATACCAATCCACACGTACACCAATCCACACGTACACCAATCCACACGTACACCAATCCACACACACACACCAATCCACACACACACACCAATCCACACACACACACCAATCCACACACATACCAATTCACTCTCACTGAATGCTTTCCTACCTTTCCTCTTTTCTCCATACAGCTCCTTTTCCTTCTCTTCGCTCCTCTTCTTCAGTTCTTCTGTCTTCTTCCGGGTCAGAGGGTACGGACAGCAGTGGGCGCGGCTTCAGTGTTGTGCGCCGGGATTTGACAGCAAACCCCGGCGCACAGCAGCTGTTGCCGCGCGGATCACAAGGGAGCGGTATCGGAGGTCTTTAACAGACCTCCGGCTACCTTGAGTGATTTTAAGCCGGGTTCAAGGGAGATCCTTGAACCGGCTTAAAATCACTCAAGGGAGCCGGAGGTCTGTTAAAGACCTCCGATACCGCTCCCTTGTGATCCGCGCGGCAACAGCGGCGGACATTACTGTCCGTCTCTGGAGGGGTGCCGGGTGCCCCCCTGATGAGCGGCACCCGGTGCGGACCGCCCCCCCGCTAGGTACGCTGCTGATGGCAGCGGTACGCTACGGTGGCGTCGGACCGCGCGGCGGCGCCCCCTGGAGTGTGGCGCCCTGTGCGGTCGCACAGGTCGCACACCCCAAAGGCCGGCCCTGGATGTGTAGACCCCACACTGCTGGCAGCATCAAGGGGTGCCGAGCGGTTGCTGAAAACGACCGCTCGGCACCCCTTGGGCCCCCCTGACTGGCAGAACTCCAGGGCCCGGTCGCAGTCGCGACCCCGGTAGTTCCACCACTGCCAAGAGGGGTCTGTTACCGCATTTGCTCAATTATAAGATGACCCCCCAAAATGTAAATATTTATTTAGGAAAAAAGATCCTGAATATAAGACTACCATATAAGAAAAAAGTTTTAGTAGCAAATATTAATTCACATATAAACTATTTTTCATATTTAATAAAACCTATGATTCAGAAAAATGCATTTTCATTTCCTTTTATTTGCCAACCTGCCCCCAGTTATGCACATCTGCCCCCCCAGATATGCCTTATATCCTCTTATATGCCACTCTGCCTCTCTGATATTCTTTTTAACCCCCTATATGCCACTCTGCCTCCAGAAAGCCCTTATACCCCCCCATATGCCACTCTTACCCTCCCCCCGACTTACCAGTGCATCCCTTTATTTCTCTCCATGCTTCAGAATCCTTGGTGTCTAGTGGGGCAGCCGGTGGAGGTCTGCGCAATGCGCACAGACAACCTCCGCTACTGCTGCCGGCACTTCCGTCGGGGCTTCTATAAATGAGCACCAGACGGTCTTGTGATGCCGGCGCTCCGTAATAGAAGCCCCAGAGTAGAGCCCTGCGCGGGACTGCTTTTTCAATCCCGCTGATTTTTTTTGCCCAATCCTGCCCGCTCCCGCAATGTGGGTGTTCTACAACCGCCTGCTCCCGCCCCATTTGTGGCCAATCCCGTCCCCACTCCCACCACATTTGTGGCCAATCCCGCCCCCACTCCCACCACATTTGTGGCCAATTAAGCCCACCTCCTTACCTGAACTGCAGATTTCCCACGCAGTCCCGCAAGGCTGCCCTTGAGTTGCTCCCTCACAGCGTCTCTTCTCTTGCCCCGCCCAGGAACAAGGCGGAGTCACGGGAAGTGACAGCACATCACGTGACTCTGTTTTGTTCCTGGGCGGAGCAAGACAGGAGACACTGTAAGGGAGAAGCGAGAAGGCAGCCTTGCGGGATTACCGGGACCCGCAGGTACAGTGCCTGACCGCCCGCTCGCGCCCGCAAGTTTTTTGGCAGGACCCGCATCCCAATGCAGTAATCTGCAGCAGAGGAGGTTGTCTGCGGGGGATCTGGATCTTAGTCTTGTAGTCAGACCTCCTATTTGAGGTCTGATTAGAAGATGACCTTGAATATAAGACAATGGCTACTTTTTTACTATTTTTGTTTGGATTTGGGGGGAAATGTATAGGGAACTATGTTTGTAACACTTAGGTTATTCATAGACACTTAAAACTAACTTATTTTAAACTTTTATGATACATGATATTTACTTCATGAAAAATCTAAAGCAGGGAACCAAAAAAATTAAATGAGAGGAAAAAGTTATACAGCAGTAAGTTATTCCATCCTGAGGAACCGCCATTAACCCTCCCAGTGCCAGATCACATGATTAACCCCTTAATGACAAAGCCCGTACATGTACAGGCTCAAAATGCATTTTTTTCAATGGGTGCATTGCGTTCATATACACTTACTGGCCACTTTATTAGGTACACCTTGCTAGCACCGGGTTGGACCTGGTTTGCCTTCAGAACTGCATTCATTCTTTGTGGCATACTTTCTACAAGGTGCTGGAAACATTCCTCAGAGATTTGGGTCCATATGGACATGATGGCATCACATAGTTCCTGCAGATTTGTCGGCTGCACATCCATGATGTGAATCTCCCATTCCACCACATCCCGAAGGTGCTCTATTGGATTGAGATCTGGTGACTGTGGAGGCGTTGGAGTACAGTGAACTCATTGTCTTGTTCAAGAAACCAGTTTGAGATGATGTGAGCTTTGTCACATGGTGCAAAGGGTTTACTGTGACAGTCATTAATTTTGGAAACCGCTAAATATGATGCTAAGGATATGGGGTAATGTCTACATGTTTACTTTGGGTCACACATATTAGAATTGAACACATGTATCTGCAATAACATGCTGACACATCTGTGACGGAACCCTCCGTCACTGGGGCCACTGGAGAGGCCTGAGAGCCAGCCTCCACCCCACCGACTATGGGCCCTGGCCTTGTAAAGGCATCTGTGTGTAGGTACAGGGGGTCAGGTTCTACTGATTCCCCCCCACTACAGGTTTTACCATATTTCCTAAATGAGAGACTATGAGGACTGTGGAGCACTGATATTTATTTGGGATTGCACCTGTATTTTACCAACATGATGTTTTACATTATAACTTTTCCCTGTAACGCCATATTTTTTTCAGCCACCTCCAGAAATGTATTGTCTCATCACTTGCTGAGGGGATTAACTCTTGCGGACAGCCAGGATATGGAACCAGGGAGTGACAAACGATTGTTTCAGTTAATCTGTTTAACGTCTGACCCCTCCCTCCATGGTGCACTAATATGTTGTTTAAATCTCTTTCTCCAACCCTCCCCCCCATTGTATTCCACTATGTATGTCAAGAACCCTGTGTGTAACTCTGAATAAACAGTTCTCATGCTTCACCCTGCGTTAAGCTTCGGCTAGTGATTTGGGTGACTGGAGAGTCAGCACTTTGGAGTGTGCCCCTGTACAGTTCTTGTAAGAGCTAGGAAGCAGCTATTGACAGAGGTACCCAGTCACAACATCCTTTTATCAGCCGTTAAACGCCTTCTCCTCAAGAAACACACTGAATGCTTGGGGGTAGAACGTGAACTGAGTTTAATGGTAAACAAACCAGTATTTAAAACGTAATTTTGCATTAGGCCATCCCTTTGCACTGCTCAATATTCACACTTTGATCTTACCTACTTTTAAGCCTCCACATCTGAGAATAGCTCACTGCTAGGAGCTGACTCTTACCGCATCCACCATGATGGAAAACGAAAACAGGAGGATTTCCTGTGTGGCATTATATTATATATCCTTAGTTGAGATGATGTATTTGACATCACATTCTGTTTCCAGTGTATTAATGCATCACTTCCTTTTTAAGCATTCTTGACCTGTGGGAGGGAAGGAAGGATTTTAAGTCCCCCCCACCTAAACCTGTTTGCATTGCTTATAGAGATCATAAAGACAAGACAAGTTACCACAGGGGCTTGGTGCTCTAGTCTGTGGGGAAGATGGTAAACATGGGCAGTTGCCTGGCTAAAACCAGTTTAAAACAGCTGGATATAAGTTCTTGTATAAGTCCTGTAAGTCCTCACCTGATTGAGAGGAAAACTCCACACACAGCCCCTCCCAATTTATTTACTCCAGTCTTTTAGGGTCTCTAATAATTGGGAAAATTTGGCACTCTACAGGGGAAAGTCAACCCCTTGTACTCACCTCGAAAATAGAACCCCTTCTAAGACCAGGGTCCATGGTCTGTAGGGAGGAGGCGGGCCCCCAGGACCTGCCAGGAGCCCTGGGCACAGAGGCTCCTGTGACACCTTTCAATTGGCCAGTCCTCTTACTCCCTGCGTTGAATGACAGTCTATGTGCTATTCTCTCGGTTTCTAGAAATAGACTCTTACTAGAATACAGTGGCATTGGCAGGAGGGGGCCATGCCCCCCCTACATCAAGCTGTGTCCCCCCAATTGAAACGCTGTTTTTTTTTTTCTTGTCTTTTTTTTTTTTGCAGCCCAGAGGAAGCACTAGACACGGAGGAGAGAGAGGGACGCCAAGAGGTCGCCCAAGTTTCCAGCAACCGCTCGGCACCCCTCACTCTCCTCCGCGAGGCTTCTGTCTTCAGTGTCTTCGTCGAGGTGCCAGCGTTTCATGCTGAGCGCCGGAATATATGACGTCTGAAGGTTAGTAAACTACAAGAGAGGGAGAGGGGGGGTAGATAGTGAGAAAGGAGGATAATAAGAATATTGAAATAAAGCCAGTCAGAATGAGTGAGAGAATGAAAAGGATTAATGTATGTATGAATTGTGTAAATTAGTTAGAGAATAAATTAATGTGTGAATGAGTTGTGTGAATGAGTGAGAATTAATGCTGGGCTGTTTGGGGACAAAGATTGCAATTCCTGTGTGTGTTATCTGCGTGCTGGTCAGGTTCTATGTGGGCAGTGTGGACACCAGGGCTGGCTTTATATTTATATATATGTCGGCAGCAGAGGCCAATATTAATATATATCGGCAGCAGGGTCTAATATTAAATAATGAAAAACTGCCAGTTCAGCTGTTAATTTGAAATAATATTTCAATCACGGTCTTTGCTATAAAGAGGTACGTACAGATTATGTAGTTAAAAATGCATGTCTAACGCATATATAACGGATATCTATATCTATATATAGCGTATATGTAGCGTTTTAGAATTGCCCCCCCCCCCCCTAAATATGAATGGAGATGCCACTGCTAGAATAGCATATAGTGCTTCATAAGAGAGCTGTTTTTTCCCCCCCGAACATCAGTTATTGGCTTATCTGGCCTCTCAGCTGGATACAAAGTGCACAAATTGAATTAAACACTAGAGACACTAACTGCCACATATATATTGATGACCCTGCAGAATCAAAAGACAGGTACTTGGGTGTGCTCCCGTAATGACCTTAACACAAGGTCACAAATTAATCCCTGAGACAGCATGATTTGTTTTTCTGAAAAACTAGTTGTACAGCACATGCATGCACATAGATACTGAACACGGTCTGCTGCAAGGTAACATAGCAAAAGTCAACAGCCTTTGTTATTTAACTATGGAGTTCCACAGCAACTTGATTTTCTGGACATTGACCCGATGTTACACAGAGGAAAAAAAGCCAATTGAAAATAAAGATAATATTGTGTCTTTATGGTAATAATTAAAATCAGTCCTTAAAACATGATAAATAATTTGGCATGATGTCTTCTTCCTGCTTATAAATATTGTCCTTGCCCAGCTCCTTAACACTATGTGGGAGAGCATGAAATATACTACTAATCTTGACAAAAGTCCTTTTGAAGGTTGAAGTTTTGGCTCCCCACCACTACTAGGCAATAAGAATGTTTCAGGGGGTACTGTTGGGTGGTCATCTTAATTGCATTGGTGGAGACACAGCCTATTCTACAAAGGCATTGTGAAGAAAAATCCCAGCCGTATTCCCCCATAATGTTTGTATTGTTAGCGGGGCGTAGCTGAATTGACTTTGCACTTTCCTCTGTATAAAACTACCAATTGTTTTTGAACCTTGAAAAGGTTGCTGTAATGTCCAAAGATAAAATACTAGATACTGTGATGTTAATACAGATGAGGCATGGGTCCACTCACCTAGCCAAGTCAGGCTTTATTTTTGGCCTTTCAACCTAGAGAGGTCTATATTATGGACACCCTTTGGCTGACAACAAAGCCAAGATCTCACTCACTAGCAAAGAAATGGTTTTACAGCTCCAGGGAGAAATAGCTTCCCAAAGTTAACACTCATTTTGGTCATTAACACCTAAAAGACCCATTGGCCTATCTACAATGTCGGGTGCAGACCATCTGAGCCTGCAGTCACCTCAAAGTAACAACACTCCCCATTATGTCATTCTAAAGAAACCAGAGTTTCTGGGGCAAGGTCCATCTACATATGGCTTATCATGGAAAAGGTACTAACTTAAAACAACTGCTGGATGTTCAGCGAAGGCTGTTTTTTTGGGGGGGGGGTCGTTCTTTTTCTCCGGATACTACTCGACCATTTAGTTTTTGAGTAGATTAATTTATTTACCATCACGTTTCCAGTCCCACTGCTTTTGGGACTCACTAGACTACATAACTTGGTACCTCACAGGAATACAGTTTGCCTCAACACACACACATGCCTGTCCGGCAAGTTTCTGTGAGAGCCAACCAATCTACTGTCCCTCTCCCAGCCCCGCCATGTTTAAAGCTCATCAAATTCCATATATCAACATCTTTCAGGGCTGCTGTTTTTCAGACGTCTGCTGTAACCAGCTAAAATACAGCTGAGTCGCATGTCTAAAAATGGACTCTTCTTATTTTGTTATTTGCTACCTTGTGTTCAAGCCGTGAGTAACTGACAATTAGAAACTCCTTCTATGATATTCTGTTACAACTCGGAAATGTTGTCAATTTTTACACCGATGCCTCTGAGCACAATATTTGTACGGTTACCTTAAACTATTGAAAGCTCACGCTAAAACTGCACTGTCCCGGTCCTACAAAGCCCCCCCCAGCCTCTATGGAGAAATTTATAGAAACCACTAAAACCATGGTCATTTCTTTGGAGACATTGATGATGTCTAAAGAGTCTCCAAGCTCTGAGCCCGCATTTACACCATCTGCAGCACAAAAAGCACACGCAAACATCACCATTGTCTCTCTGTTAGATGTGAAGCTACCAAAATTATCTATGACAATTGACAATACACTAGCAGAAGTTACAACACAGAATCAAAGACTTTCCAGAGTATCAGACCTGGAAGACCACACATCCATTTAACAATCCACACAGCCTCACAGGAGACCCTAAATGAGCATACGTTACTACAGTTTCAAGACTTTTCTCTCTGAGATACAGGTTGGTTCTCCCCTATTGGTACAGTTATTTAACAAGCACATCAATTTCGCTCCTCATTACCCAGTAAAGCTGAAGGTTTCACAAAGGGCAAACTCCTTATACACAGCGGAAATGGCACAACAGTTTATGCTCGACACCAACCCACCATCAACTGAGCCCTGGGGCGAACCGAGATCTTGCTCTTTATCTCCAATTGTTTCTATTCCATCTCTTAAATCTCTGGAGTTTTCTCTATTGTTTGATCCTTCTTGCTCTTCTGTTCATGGGCTTCACTCTTCAAGTCAACTCCTGGGTTGAACCTTTGTTATGGTTTTGATATGTTTTTGGGGCCACAACTTTGGCACCACAACTCATAGTTCATAGTTATGGCTATTGTGTTAGATGCCATAAACGTGGCATATCAGTTTATGTTTACAGTTACTCTTGGAGCCACAAGTGTGGTATTTTAGTTCCTGTTGTTAGCCAACATGAATGAGGCAGCATGTTTCTACGTTACAACAATCATGTAATGTTATAAATGTTTTTTTCAAGTGGGGTGGAGCTTGCTGGGACACATTCCTGACCTTGCTTTGGAACTTTTCTGCTGACCGATTCCCTGACCATACCGGTTTAGGTATGCAATCGAGGTGCAATAGACACTTCACCAAAAAATGAACATACGTTAATTGCAGCTATAGCTCATACCAAACTTCATAAATCCAAGTCCATTGTTCCTAGTGGGCCTGAATATCACTAACCCAATGGAATACAGCTTAGTGGCCAATTTTTGTATGATTGCTGACTGGATCACCAATTGCTTAGTGTTCACTTTCCACTCTGTAGACCAACAAATGCTACCACCATAAATCAATCTACACCCCCCTTGCTACAACCAAATCATATATTAATTATTGCACATAAAACCTGGCATCTAGTGAGGAAACGGCTTCAGTTGAATAGCAAATATTCTGTATTTGTCTCCTTACAGGATAACCCTTTTTTCCAGCATGGTAGAGCAGAACACGTTTTTTCAGTGCTAGGAAAGTGAGTCCGTCAACCTTTACACAACTTCATTCACCAGGCCTCAAGCAATCTGCTTTCACTTCAACAGATATGAGATACGTTTCAGTTCATTTATATACATCCACATTATCTACAGTTAGCCAGTTAAAATTAAGCAGCTAATGTCAACTCAGACCATATCCCCTCCTCTTGATTTGCAGACCCACTCACACACTTTAGGACAAAGCTCCATGGCATCTTTACATAAATGAATTTGCTCGTCACATGTACTGGAAGCACAAACACAGGGCAAGGCAATTAGAATGTTCCAGAAATTGAGGTAATTGATTGCAGAAGTAAATCTACTAAAATATAAAACATACCATACGTATGCCCAGCAGACACTTAAACAAAAATTTGACCTCACACTAATTTGGGCCTTGTTTGGCTTTTCCCTACAGGAGGAGGTCTGATATATCAAGGCTGGGGGAGAAAGCCTTGTTGCTCAATCTCTCCCCTGCTGCAAAAAAAGCAATTTCTCAATTAATCCATGCTACCTCTGGACTTTGGCCATGACTTACACGCTGAGATTACTCGATATTTTTGAAATGGATTGGGTCAAAGCCACAATCCAAAGTGACGCAAAAACCAAACCAATTTTTACACGATGGAAACCATACATAAATACTTTTTAGATATATCTTTCCAACAGAAGCTTCTCCACACCTTTCAACACACTGGATGGTTCTCATTCCAATTGTCACTACCCAGACTTCATGTGAATGGAATTTCAATAGGCTACATGAATTTAACACATTGTGTCGGCTGGGCTCTCCCCCGTGGCACATGTTGAACAAGCATATTCCAACATGGATCTTTATAGAAAATGTTAATTAAATGACCCAGATGGGACTTTAATAGGGGAGCCCATTTCTCTCTGGCACTTGTGATTTTAATCGGGATCATATGTGATGATATGTGATGTACGTTTTGCTGCCACCATGTTCTTTTCTTCGGTATTCGGGCTGAACAACGGAAACGCACCCCTCGTGTTCATTTTCATGTTCTCCCGAATACGAATGCTCAAGTCTCCTACATACCTCCGGCAGAACCTGTACTATAGTGTGCAGCTGCTAGCTGGGTATAAACACAGATACACTCTGCAAAACTGCTTGTAAACCAAGTGTTGTGCATTGGTACAGGATTGAGACATTAGAATAATTTCCCTGGTCACCTAATTTTTTTTGTGAAATATTCAACGTTTTGCTGGTTATTTTATTTTATTTTATTGCACATACTCTCACTTTTTATCCTATATCTCTAATTGTCCCAAAGACTCTGAACTTTGCTCTTATTTAACAAGCAATTGCTGACACATTAACCAGCATGTCTTGGGGAGGAAACATTCTCCTGCCTTGTGGAATTTGTTTTTTTTTTGCCTCTATTGGACAAATAAATACTTCCCATTCTATTTGGTTACCTTGGACAAAATACTTAAATCAAAGAACTTGATGGGTCCCCTGCCTCTGCCCCCCCAATGGGAAGGCCCATCTTCCACCTCATGACACATTAACACACACATCCAGACACTCACACTACCACAGCTAGACTTTTAACACTGACACACACTAACTCATACACACCCAGACAGTCACACAAACACACACTTTTAACACACACTAACACAGATAGACCTTTAACACACACTAACGTATGCACACCAAGACGCTAACATGCATCCTCACACTAGCGCACACATCAAGACACCAACAAAAATAGACATACTAACACACACACACTCGCATGCATACCCACATTAATATAACTAGACACACACACCCAGACATGTACATACTAACATAACCACATGCATACTCAGACACATGTGACTCACTTGCCCTGTGTTCAGCTTTTCTTCAATGCAGCTCGAATAAACACAGTGCAAGCTCCTGCGCTACTCCCGTAGGGTCTGGGACTCGGGACTCAGCTTCTTTTCCTTACTTGTGGACAGGGCTGTAGGTAGCTCCTTTTGTGCCCCAGGCAAGAATGGAAAATTGTGCCCCCCAGCTATTTTTTTTTTTTTCCATAGTTTATTTTATTTACACTGCCCATAAACATACATATATACACAAACTGCCCTTACACACAAGTGCCCATATACGCTGCCTTTACACATACCTGTCCATAAACACACATATACACATTGTGAGCTGGGATCACGTAACCACACAGTCTTAAGGTTTAAAATACCACACAAGGTTGAATTCCTTTTAGAAATTATAGTCCTTTTATTAAAAGGTCTGGTAAACAAACATAAAAAGTGTGTCATGCATGAAATAACCTGCTGGGAATACTGTGAGTTCTCTATAAAACATTCTCATGGCAAGTACTATCACCTTAGCAATCAGTGATCAGTAATTAGCTGATTAAAGCAACTGTTATAACAAAAAAAAGTTTTCTAACTTTGCACCAGAATAACATTATAAGCATAATCTCAAGTGGAATTGTTAAATGATGTTGTTGCTGCACACGTTGGCTGTTTTTTTTTTGTTTTGCTTTGAGGCCCATCTGTCCAAAACAGCCATTAGCAGGTATTTCTAGCACGGATTCTGAAACCCGTTGTGCAAAGCATCGCCCCTTCTGTCCCTACGTGACGGATCAGTCGGTGAAACTTACTGTTGACCAGTATCTGTGCTGCGTGAATGAACTTTGACCACTCGAAGCAAAAATTGTAGGCTGATGCGATTGGCCGAGACTGAAGGTGTGACCTGCCCTCCTACAGTCCTAGAGGTGGCAGACAATATAAGGAAGCTGATGTGGCGGAATCCGTCTCAGTCCTAGGGGGTTTTGTCGGAGTTTGTGGTATCCGCGTACAGGTGAGTGTGGCTCGCTCGCTCGCGGTTAGGCAGGGGTTAATATAGTAGCGCTTTGCGCAGCGCATTTTCTTATGTTGAGCTTATGTGTGTATTATATACTTCATGCTTGGTACCGGGGTCTTGGAGCGATTCAGTCCTGCAAACAAAAATTATTTCACTAACTAGTTAGGGGATATCGTATATGATCATGTAGAAGTTGCATGCTGTATATCTTTTCTTCAGGCGAGTAATCTATATATCTTCTGTATATTCGGGCGTCCGCCCCCTAGGCTGCGCAGATACGAAGATTCGGGAGCCTCGTCCACTGATTTCTTTTATTCGGCGTTAGGATGACTAAAGTAAAAATGAGGGGAAAAAAAAACTAAAAAACAAAACTTTTTAGACAACTCTTTCTGCGGTTTTTTTTATTTGTCTTGGACAGTCTCTTATTGTTCAAGGCACTTCTTATACAGGGTATGTGTTTCTTGGGTCACTGTATTACTAGATCCTTCCCTATGTATATTTTACTTTTTTTTTTTTTTCTGTTGGATATTGAATCCCGATATGTACGAGTGCACCTATTGCACTTTATTGGCTACACTATATATAAAATGCCAATTAAACAATCTGTTAGCACATAGATAGGAAATATGAACAACTATATGTCATGTTTGAGTGTGGAAGTGTATAGAAAAGCTGTACTATAGGGAGGGTAGCATTAAAAAATCTGCCCTGTCTGATGATGTGTTCTTAATTATTGTCTCGGGCTCAAGGGAACCTCTCATACCTCCAAAAAACACCGTTTGCAGTGAATTATTTGAAATAATTAGAATTATTCATTTTGATACATTGCACTCACAATACATGGAGTATTAAGCATGTTTTATTTTGGGTTTTTTTTGCCAACATTATTAAACTGGAATTCCGAGCCGTTATGTGGCTAATGTTTTGTTTGTGTTCTAAAATGTAACAATTGGGCCTCTGTTCTCATGGGAAAATGTGTACCTTTTTATTACAACTGCACAACATTACTCTTAAAATTAAGAATAAATCGTAGTATCAGAAATCCTTAAAACTGTTTTGGGATTATTCACCATTCTACATGCAAATTGTAAATATTTGATATTTGTGGCTGAACACAAGTTATGACATTTAAAAATATAAATACATTTTTCAGAAAATGGTTGCTAGCAAAAAAAACTAAAACCTAACCCCCCCCACACACAAATTATAATCTGTGTGATATTTCATTTAAAAAAAGATTAATTGGTTGTACTAGGGTTGTTTTTTTTATTGTAGGATCTGGCTTGCATTTACCTTTGTACATGCAAACAGAATTCATTTGATCGCTGCATGTTGGGCTGGAACACGTCTGACTGGTTATCTAAATGACTGTTGACCTGTGCCCAACAGACAGTTTCTCAGAAGTGTTTACCACTATTTAGCTGGTGGAGGCGTGTATTTTTGCTGACATGGTTCTTTTTCTGTAATATGACACTTCGCTCAATAAGAATCATATTTGCTCTGCAGTCATTGCATTCTCTTACCTTGTAAATGTTTTTATTGTCAGTTTTTCAGAATGTCTCCAAAA
Organism: Spea bombifrons; assembly: GCF_027358695.1. Taxonomy (NCBI): domain Eukaryota; kingdom Metazoa; phylum Chordata; class Amphibia; order Anura; family Pelobatidae; genus Spea; species Spea bombifrons. The sequence continues at coordinate 16,159,405 of NC_071097.1, read as the reverse complement.
CATCCAGCCCTCTCCCCGGAGCAGAAGAAGGAGCTCTCCGAGATTGCTCTCCGTATAGTTCAACCAGGCAAGGGGATTCTGGCAGCAGATGAGTCCGTGGGTAAGATAACTTTGTAGATACCTTCTCTTTAAGTTTTTCTCTGCTCCATCAATAGTAACTATCCGAATATTCTTTATTCTTGTTCTATCTATTTTGCTTCTCAGTGGTTAACTGAAACTTTTCTGGTCCTTAAGCTCCTTTCTTCTTGAACAATACTCTTGTCTGACAAGAAGTGCAATGTCTTAGAGATGCTGTCTCACAGGCACCATGGGAAGTCGCCTCAAGCGCATCAACGTAGAGAACACAGAGGAAAACAGGCGTGCTTTCCGAGATCTCCTCTTCTCTTCTGATGCCGCTCTGAATAAGCATATTGGAGGTGTTATTCTTTTCGATGAGACGGTGTATCAGAAATCTCGCAATGACATTCCATTTCCCAAAGTCCTTAAAGATCTCGGGATTGTTGTTGGAATTAAGGTCTGTATTGTGAACTTCACTTAGCGGAGCCACTTTTGATGTTTGCCTTGGGGGGGGGGTTTATAGTTATTTTTACAATTTTGCCATCTATTTTAACAGGTAGATAAAGGTACTGCTTCTTTAGCTGGGACAGATGGAGAGACCACAACACAAGGTAAGTGTTTTTATAATGCTTACTGAAGCTCTTCCTCCTGATCTGTCATTCCTGCCATCTCATACTCTCCTATTACTGTTTAATCTCAGGTCTGGATGGACTTGCCGAGCGCTGCGCTCAGTATAAAAAGGATGGAGCTGATTTTGCCAAGTGGCGTTGTGTGTTGAAGATCTCAGACTCTGCTCCCTCAAGTTCAGCTATTTATGAGAATGCCAATGTACTGGCACGGTATGCCAGCATCTGCCAGCAGGTGATTACAGTACTGGTACTCGGTACTAGGCCTTTTCATTGATATCTACTTTGCATGTTGTTCACATTTGTTGTAGTTACTTAAGGGGAAACGCCCACTTTTTTTCTGGTTGTGGCATAATAGTTGTGGCTTTTTCCCTTGAAACAATACCTGTACTAAATCCAGTGTTTGCTACATGCCAGCTGTGCTTTTCCCAGCCAGATTTAAGACCTCATGGGGCTGTACTAGCCTACACAGAAGTCAGATGCCCTATATGTAAAGCCGCATATTGGTGGCTTGTGTATGTGGTGTTTGAGACCATTTGCAGCATCAATTCTGATCTCCAGGTTGCTCCCATAGGTAGAAGAGGATCATAGGTAGATAAGTACTCATGTGAAACACATGGGTAAGTGAAAAGGTTAATACTTTATAGCAATTTTAGTGGAAGCATAAAATATGTAATAATTGCATACATTAATGCTTAATAAAAAATATAGGAAAACATGGTGGGAATCCCCCTTTAAAACACTACTACACTACTGCATTGTGCCTAAAACGCCCACTTTACCTGACTTCTGTACAATACTTTACAAGCCTATACCACCCATATTCTATTAATGTAGCAGCACTCCTACCACTCTTTATGGCCGGTATGTGCAATTCTAGGCATATCATTAAATATGCCCCAGCAAGGAAATATCAATTTGGGGTACTGAGTTAAGGATTTTGTCAATTCAAGGACCTTTGAAAAGTGTGGGATAAACTTATGAGCCCACAATACCAGAATGCTTTTCAGTCAACCATCAAGTTCTATTATATTTAACTGAATTTCATCCTAGAAAAGAGCTTTTCCCTGCTGTATATCAAAACAACAAACCAGCTGCCTGAATCTTGAATGGTAAATACGTACACATTAATTTAGTGCATCATCTCTTGCACTCTGTTCTGTAGAATGGCCTTGTTCCAATCGTAGAGCCTGAAATCCTGTCCGATGGTGACCATGATCTCCAGCGATGTCAGTATGAGACAGAGAAGGTGAGAGCATCATGGAAACCAAAGTTCTTTAGATCGGGGCGGGTTGCAACTTTTATTTTACTTATCACGCCTAATCTTACATCTACCTCCCTGTAACACAGTTTCTCTCATTCATCTCTCCTTTCCTCCATCCTCTATTCCTATATGTGGTTGCATGAAATAAAAGTGCAGTGAAAACCAATTTAAAAGGCCTCACACTTTATCTGTGTGTTATAATTAAACCCGATCTGTCTTTATATACAGGTTCTCTCGGCTGTGTATGCAGCTCTTATACAGCACCATGTTTATTTAGAAGGAACCCTTTTGAAGCCAAATATGGTGACAGGTGGACAATCCTGTCCCCAGAAATTCACCCCAGAGGAGGTTGCCATGGCTACTGTCACAGCACTAAGACGGACTGTTCCAGCTGCTGTACCTGGTAACCCTTTATCTCTGTAACTTTCTGTATATGTCTGTAATTTTATTGAAAACATCCATTAACACTGTGCTTTTGATGTGTTTCCAGGCATCTGTTTCCTCTCAGGAGGTCAGAGTGAAGAGGAGGCATCTCTCAATCTGAATGCTATGAACCGCTGTAGCCTTGGTCGTCCATGGCGCCTTTCTTTCTCCTATGGACGTGCTCTTCAGGCCTCTGCACTTGCTGCTTGGCTCGGAAAAGCCGAAAATGAGAAAGCGGCACAGGAAGCCTTCCTCAAGAGAGCACAGGTTAGGAAATATAATGTCACTGAAATATTCAACTCGAAGGAATGGTTGTTTATGGTTACTATTATAGTCTATGGAGTGCTTTTATGTATAATGCAGATATTCTGCTGTTTAGGTAAACAAACAGCTCCTGTGGGACTAAATTGAATTGTTAAATGTTTGCATATTTTTGCAAAATCTAAATAAATAAAGCACTTACCAGAACCAGTGCTGGAGGTGAGGTACAGCTGAACACATCTCCTGCATGGAAAATACCTGGTGGGAGCTTGCAGGAAGGAACAAATGCATATGGAGGGGGTGTTCTGATGAATATGCAGTTGCAAGACAGACACAATGAAAATGTAAAGGTACCACATATATGCATTAAAGTGAATTTGAAGGCTGTGTGGTCCCTTTAATAATTTGCTCTTTTGACTGATTATTTTTAGATCATTTACTAATGCACTGTTTTGTTTTGTTTTTTTGCAGATTAATAGCCAGGCGTCTCTTGGGCAATACGTTCCACAGGGATCTTCAGATTCAGTTGCCTCTCAGTCTCTCTTCCAACCCAGTTATAGCTACTAATAATATTTTGTACTGTATGTAACATATAATGCCTCCTTGCCAACAGCTGCTAACCATCATTATTAATACAACCTAGCAAAACAAACTGATCAAATGGGGCGAAGTCTACATTAAAGTCCACGTAGATGAGACAGTTTTGTGCATACCAAAAACTTGCATATAAACACTTTTGTATTTTGTGGCATATTTGAGGCAGGGCAAGGTATACAACTTAAAGCATTTTAAACAAAATATCGATGGATCCAATGTATTTGTAGTTTAACTTTCTCCCTCTTCTTTTACAAAGATCTTGTCTTTCGTCCCACAGAATAGAAAGTTTTCCAGTACTTGTAATGTTGAATGTAATACATACGCAAACAGAATAGGTTTCAACTGATTTTTGGGGTTAGGTGTTTGTGGTGGAAATGACATCAAAATCTTTCTCTTACCTGCTGCTATGACCTACTTCAGAGTCCCCTAATAAAATCAACTTTATGAACTGTGAATTTGTGTGTGTCATATTTTTTGGTGTGTATTCCGATATTGTAATTATTTGTCTTATTATTAGAGAGGAGGATCGAGGTCCCCTGCAGCGCTGTGGGGGATGTGGATCTTAGTGGAAGAGTGTGACCTCTATTTGAGGTTGGATTATAAAACGAGGGGTGTTTTTCAAAGCATTTGCTCTGAAAAAATCCTCATCTTATATTCAATAAAATTGATTCAACAAATCCATAATAAAAAAACAATCGTTTTACAGTTTTATATTCTGTACTGCACAGATCATAGATATTTTTTCGATTTATTTTTGCTATAAATTATATTGAGTAACTTCTTGTGGTTTAATATTTTGTGTTGAATTATATGCTTTGGTATGATCTGCAAGAATGTAGAATCAGAGATAAAATATCTTTATTAATTTTGTGGGCGTGGTACTATAATAATAGCGGCTGAATTTTGCATATTTGATGAAATATATTGGTTTTGCGTATTTTAGATCATAATTATCCAATCAAGAATATGTACATCATTTTATTACAGCAGTAACCAATACATTAAGAAATCGCTTCCTTTTCCTGATTAACCATTAGAGCAACCACAGGATGTGAAAGGGGAAAGATGCTCTGACTTCCTCTTAAGAAACTGATCACCAAACACGAACTTTTTTAACAATCCAAAAAGTGAAATAAAGATTGGCCTATAGAGCAGGTTACCTGATCCTGGAACTGGCTGTTACCATGGTAACACACGATGGAGAGGGAATATAAAATCAGCAGTCCAGCCTACAGGGAAAACAAATTTCTGACCTCTGCTACCACACAGGGGTGATGTCATATGCTACACTATCCCTAAGCAATAAATAACAACACTAATGTGCATTTATTGAGCTAACCTGTGTGGTAACATTTTGAAACACAAAGGGTGCTGATAAGCTTTTGCGTTCTTCAACTCCCATCGCCGTCAGCCAGAATACTATTCATGACCACGTAGACGTTGCACGCGTGAGACTCAATATGTAAAAGCATTACTAAATGTACTTTTTTTTTTTAATTCACATTACTAGTTCGATTATATCAGCGACTGTCTAAAATGTTGTTTGTAGCGCAATGGAGTAAATTCACATATACTGCTAACGCGCAGTCAGCATTATGATATGAGAAAAGAACGTGAATTTTCCTCGACTCATTAATGATGACAACTCAGTGGGGCCGACTTTCATTCAGCGACAAATAGGATTAAAGACGAGGAGGGAGGACTACATTACCCAGCATGCAATGTTTCCGTAGAATTTCCTCGTTAGGCTTTACTTGTTACGCGTAACGTGTGCGACGGGCAGAAAGTATGATGGTCAACGATAACGTCTCAGTATTATTAATCAGTATTCCCAAAGTATGATGTTGGGGTACCTTTTTTTAATCTGATCGTGATGGTATATTGTTTGGGTTGTTGAGTTATTGTGCGTACGCTTTGTATATCAGTATACGTATGTAGTAAAGCGTTGTGATAATACAGAATTAGCTTCATTTAAAAAGTGCCGGTTTATCTCTTGGCTCTGCACAAATATGTTGTGAGGAATCTCGTAATGTGTGATGTAATAGACAGAAGTGGAGTCCTTTCCCTGCGTGCAGGGGTATTTGATTAATTTAATATACATTTTTAATATACATTTTTTATAATGTCACTTGTGCCTGACTAGGAAATGCAAGCCTTTGTTCTTTAACAGTTACGGAATGGAGTCACACCAAGAGGAGAAGAAAACAAAAGAAACAGAGCCAAAGAACTTCATAATTCCCTCTCAATTACCAGAATTGTCCCAGGTAAAAGACCTTATTTCTGTACACTATTAGGATCAGGTTATTTAAGCACGGTTATCTGGTGTTTAGGAAAGTATCACTTTAATAAATTGAAATATAAAATAATTTCCCCATGAACCCTAATTCTCTTTTTCTGCCACCCCAGGTACGTTCTCTTTTCCAAGCTCCAACAGCGGTGTCGGCGGTCCCAGCGGCGTCGGGTCAGAGTTATGCTGATTACGTTTTCCGGCAAGAGCCTAGAATACCTAAACAACCTGCGAAGAACTCCGATCCGAGAGAGGATACGGCCCTACCTAAAGGACAACTTCCAACTACAGCCACAAAGCCGGGTGGAGGAAGAAGCTGCATTGTGGTCAGCACACGACAGGTGATTACGTCCTCTGTAGACAGGGTAACCTAGACCAGCTTGTTTCAGATTTTTCAAAAGCATTTTATTGTTCTATTAAAACAAAGCTTACTGTACAAATTGAAAGAGGCTTAGGCGATATTGCTTGCACCTGAATTGAAAGATAGAGTTCAGTTGTTTTAATGGAAAAGTATCCAGTTGGACGAGTGGTCTTATGCTATGTAATGTGTATATTATGTAATGCCTAATGCTATGTAATGTGTATATTAAAGGGTAATGTGTATATTAAAGCATTATATACAGTGCTATATACAGTAATTTAGGTTAGCCTTGACAAAAACCTGGTTTTATCTCTGTGATGGGAACTGGGTACTCCCGCCAAGCTACGCTTCCTTCTGATACACCTGTGGTTAAGCCCTTTGCCTACCAGAACGAGCATTGGCGCTGTGGCTAGCCGTAGCATAGTGTATTCAGCGCATGTACTGTCCGTAAAAGGACAGTGGGTTATTACAGCAGCCCACCCCAAGCATTAGACAGAACCAATGTTGAGGTGAAAGGACTGACTTTTATTGAAGGCACACCAGTATTAAAATAGTACATGGAGGTAATTTATATACAACAGTCACAGCAAGCCACACATAGTTCTCCATCAGGCCCTCCTTTGTACATGGCTCAGTATTGTACTCGGCCCACTAGCAGGTTGCTGATGTAGTCTGTGGGGACGATGGTAAACATGGCGGTTCCCTGACTTTTGGCTGAAAATAGCTGAATATCAGGTCTTGGTGCAAAACTGGCTGTGGAGGTATCTGTCCTGTAGGTCCTCACCCGATGGAGAGTAACACACCCCATATAAACCCCCTCCCAAAATGAGGAAATGAGGCACTCTGTACCAGGGGGAAGAAGTAATCCCAACAGACCCCTTGTACCCACCTCCCCAAAAACAGAACCCCTTTACAAGACCAGGGTCCACAGTCTGTAGGAAGGAGGCTGGCCTCCAGGAGCTTTTATATGCAGACCTGCGACCTGCCCTTGTGAGTTATTTGATATTTTGGGTGACTTTCCTTGCTCAAACACCTTGCTGATTCTTTATGGCAATGCTATGAAGTCCATTCTAAAACATGTTTTAATTCAAGTTCCAATAATAAACAAATGTTTATCTGCAAGCCTATGGGCTCTCAGCCATGGTATTTTGGGTGTCTTTGTCTGCTCAGACACCATAACGAGCTTTTCATGGTAATACTAAAGAAGCCCTGTGAGTTGGTGTAAGCACGTCAGGCTAAAATGTGTCTAATCTAGATAGTTATTAGTGTGCAGTCCTCAATAGATGTCAGTAGATCTAGATCAGACCTCTGTCATCCCTGATTAAGAACAGCGCTTTTACAGACTGTATGTGTGCTTCTCGTGTAAACCTGCTTCTTTTTATTTTTGGATTAATTTACTGGAACACAGAAAGGAAACCCACTCCTTAAACATGTGCGAAATGTGCCCTGGGAGTTTGGTGACATTGTGCCAGATTACTTACTAGGGGAAACCTGCTGTGCTCTTTTCCTTAGGTAAGTAGAATATTTTTTTTGTATGACGCCAAGTGTAGATTTGCAAGTGTACTACTATCTCATACTTCAGATGCTTTTTCAACATAAAATTTCACTTAAGGCTGGAAAAGTATTACGGTCAAACCTAAAAAGCAGGTTCTTAATGCCATTTTAATGCATTCATAACCTCTTAATCCTGGAATCCACATTGCTTCCTCCCTTGGACTACGCAATTCATGAATTGCCTGAGTCAATGCCTGTATTTCGTATTACTTAATTTTATCAATTTAACAATCCAAATTAGTTACATGTGCAATGTGCTTCTTACAGCTTGAGGTATCACAATCTGAACCCGGAATATATACATACTCGCCTTCAGTCTCTTGGTCAGTCTTATGCACTTCGTGTGCTTCTGGTACAAGTGGATGTGGTGAGTCTAATTATTAGCTTTATGTATGCAGAATGGATACTATTGGGCATATTCTTGTCATTTTCTGACCTTTCCTTACACTGTTTCAGAAAGACCCGCATTTTGCCTTAAAGGAATTGGCAAAAATTTGCATCCTGTCTGACTGCACATTAATATTGAGCTGGAGGTAAGAGGAGGAAAAACATTGACTGTGAAAAGTTTGTAAGATAAGGTAGACGACACAAAGAGAATCACTAGAATTTGAAGTTTTACTTTATTGTGGACTGCATGTGTATATTACTTTGTCCAAGAAATGAATACGACACAATCATATACTCTGTTTTGACTACGTTAATCTGTCTAGTCTCTGATACTGACAGCATTCTTCTCAAATTATTGAGATAAACTTTTTGAAACCAAGAAAAGATTTAACAAACAGTATTGTGAAGCTGGGTGGAGGGGTCATCAATTTAAGACAGCATGAGCTTAGTTTCTTATCATAGCCACTTTTCCCATAGCCCAGACGAAGCCGCACGGTACCTCGAGACCTATAAATGCTATGAGCAGAAACCAGCTGATGCCTTGAAAGAGAGGACTGAGAGAGACTTCATGTCAAGGGTGAGATTACAAGATGTCATAAGAAGCTTGAAGTTTGTTGTTCCCCAAGTGAAAGGGTCTGGGAGCTCTGTTGCATCTGTAGTGAGCTTCCTTTTGTGTTAACTACCCACAGCCACGCTGCTACAAAGCAGTACAAGCTGACCATGCAAGATGTATGCTCCTAACTGACCCTTCCCAACCAGGTTTATAGAAATTTATACACATTAAACATTCGAAATGTTAATTGCACCAAAATAAATGTATTTTGTATCTTAATGTATTACTCTTTCAATTTCAGATGATGGATTGTCTCACAACCATACGATCTGTAAATAAGACAGATAGCTGCACTCTGATTTCTACATTTGGGGTCAGTATTTTTGTGCAACTATAACAGCACACCAAGAGAGATGGGATCGTTTGAGAAAACATTTAAACAGACACTTTTTTTCCCCATGTCTTTTTTTTCAGCCTCTATAACTGTGTTACTGTTGTGGATATTCTTATGTCTGCTTACACATTAAAACAAATGTTAAGTTTGCTAATTTGATCTTTATAACAATGCAAGGCTGTTCCAACTTTCAAACACGTACTGTTGTAGTTACGAATAGGCTTTGTGTAATATATTTTTTTTGTTTTTAGACTTTAGCTGATGTTGCTAATGCTTCTCGCGAAGATTTGTCTCTTTGCCCAGGGCTTGGTCCGCAAAAGGTAAGCCTTTAGCTTTACATGCAAGGGATAGGCATAAAGCTATCCTGACTTCAAGACCAAAGACTGAATTCTTTACATCAGGAAAAGCCGACAGATTAGGTGGTTCCGACTACCTCTCAATGTCACACTGTGTTTTGTTATTGGTTAGTATGTCATTCTAACCTTTCCAAAATGTTTGTTCATCTTTCTTAGGCTAAAAGACTATTTGATACACTACATGAACCATTTATGAAACCCACCATGTCAACATGCAGAGAGTCCACGGCACATGTGTAATCAATGAGCAGCTACGGTTAAGGGATCTTTCCGGATGGACAGCCGCATACAAAGGTTATTCGAAGCCTCCATGACCCCCCTTTTTTCACACTTGTTTATTGGGTACTGTATATGTTTCTATAAATAATAAACACGCTTATGTTTGGGTGACTGACTCTTTATTGACTCTTTATTGTCTATAAACAGATACAATACAACTGTTCATGTTAAAAAATAGTTCCAAAATAACACATACTGTACAAAAAGGGAAGGTTGCTCCTATTACATATACTTGATACACACACCCAAAACGTAGCCTGTATTAAAACCCCTTATCCTATAGAATTTAGGTCTTGCACATTAGGTGAACTATAGTGATTTTATTAGTGTTAAAAAGTGGTTGTAAAATACTACAGGTTTGGTTTTTAAAAGGAACACTCATCCTCAAGATTGTATTTTTAACACATGTCCAGTTTTCATGGGCTCCAATGCATTTTACTGTAGGCAAAATAGACTTGGAAAATGAAACCAGCTGGCAACATCTACTGAAACGTGGAAGCATCAATATGTGAACTTCTTGCTCCATCAACTTCAGTGAGAGCTACTGAGCATGTGCAACACCCCCCACCACGCTTTCAGTAGAGACAGGTGGGAGGGGGAGAAGCCCTCTATTCACTAAGCCCCTAGAGGATGTTTGCAATTGGGGGAATTATAATTATATGATGTGTGCCCCTTTCCAAAGGGAATATAAACTGATAAAAATGTTAAATTCTGTGGGGAGCACCATACACCCACATATCAACACCAGAAAATCTACATGTGCATTTGTTTATAAGTGCATGTTTCGCATAGATGGCCGATTGATCCCCACACAATGCGTACCCACCACTCATGCTACACGGTAAGCCTTCATTAGAGTGTATTCTCGACGACTGGCCCGAGCTGCCCACAAAAAGAGAGCACCAGCCATGACCTGCAAGGGTGAAGAGACACAAGCCAAGCAAAATGACCAGCCATACTCTCCCCGTACACCATGGGGAAGAGGCAGTCTCTCTTGTAACATCTGTACCCCGCTGGAGAAACACAGAACTGAGCCCAGAGTGCAAACGCCTGCAAGAAAAGTAAGTGACAGATACAGAAAAAAATTAAACTATGACCCTTTCTTCTGGTTCACCAGTAATGAGAATAGATGCTAGGCATACATAATGAATGAGCTGTGCCATAGATGGAGAAACTGAAGAGCAATGTGCTGCTGGCATGATACTGACCTGCTAATAGGTGAAGGGCTCCAGTCCCTAGCGCAGGGTACAAACTCCGACACACACACCCAGCCAAACCCACTACCGCACCAAAAAATATAAGTCCGAGGGCAACCAATGGAAGCAAAAACTGACAGCGCCAGAGATCTGAAATATAAAAAATGCTGCTTAATCCACAGATAGCGACATAACTATTTGAATACCTATTGTTACTTGATCTTTAGCTTAAATACATATCCATAGTTTCTCATATTATCATAACATGAGTTTGCTGGATAAAAAACACTACAGGAGAACTTGAGGTGATGTATTTGGGCAGCTTCCTCTAGAAATGTACCTTCACTTCATCATCGCCATCATGACCAAGGATATTTCGCACTCTACGTGTTAAATTTCTCTTATGGCAAAAGGCCTTTGTTTTAAGCCGTATGCATACATATTAGTGCTAAAATATAAATATATTGGCAGTAACAAAAAACACTTTGTGCAATAACCTGAATATGTAAGTCTTAATGTGTTGGAGAGCCCCAAACGCTCTTTTACATACAAACTAGGGGGCAAGCAAAGGGAACTTTTAAATATATCCCTTGTGAGAGGAGTATGAAGTATTTGGGCAAATTTAAAATTTGTAAGATCACCTTTTAATTTGCCCTTTGTTTTTTTTTCTATTAAACTTTATGATTAGAGATCCATTTGGGATCTTTATGGATCTCTCCTGTAACCAGATGGCACCCCCAGATCAGGTCATGAGGACATAAATAGGGTCCGTATTATTTTTTTGAAGAGGCAAACATTCTGGCCTCCCCATAGATTGTAAACTTGCAAGAGCATTGCACCCTACTTCTGTATAAGTTTGTCTTTTGGCTTATAAGTCTGTTAATGTTACTGTCAATTACCATTTTGTTCGTTTTCACTTTTTTCTGTTGGAGTAATGCTAAAGAATCTATAAATAAACCTCACAACGATCAGGAGGCAGATCCTGGGTCTCAGTGTTTTGAGATTCAGTGTTTCCAGCATTTTCTGTTACTTACATGTGCGCACTAAATCGGTCTCAGTGTTATGATTTCCAGGATCTTGATATTTGTCCAAAAACTGATCCGAAAACGACAGTAAAATGCACTTCGAAACAGATGGGCTTTCTGTCATATAAACAAGGTTGAAAGTCAAAGATGGTATTGCCAGGCAAGTACACGTATAAAGTGTAATCAGTTGCATCAAAAAAAGCATTGTGGGGTCTTAGGATCACATAAACATGAGAGGCGCGCTAGCTATAACATCTCTTTGCATTTGCTGCTTGAGGGCAAAGTGCCAATCTGGAGATTTTCCTTAATGTAATGTATTTAACAGAATGAAGAATTAATATTAAATTCCTTACAAAGTGCTTCAATATGCATTATTTGTTGGCGAGGCTGCATGGAGCACTAAACTGTCCCTAATGTGGATTAATACAAGCGGATTCTGCTGTCACCGTTGGTATGGGTCTTATCATAAGTACTGTAAGGCCACAAACCTTTCCCCACAATAACATTTTATATAAAACGCCAGCATTTTCTATTGAGCTATGCCTCCTCTAGACAAGGATTCTAACTCTGCGGCCATGTTCCTGAATAATGCAGGCACCTGTTCTCATGATACTCTAGCATTTAACTGCAACATTAAACCACAATACGTAAATATCAGAGAGGTTTTCAATGTTAAGCATTCTGAAAAAGGAAAATATAATTACATATTGATTGATCCTTTACTGGAAAGAAACAATTGGCAAGTTAAAGTTAATTATGCAAGTATACATTAACACTCCTAACTCAATTTTTCATATCTTTGTTAAACCTTTATGTGAAATTACGCTATGATACACTATATGGACAAAAGTTTGAGGACACCTGACCATTACACCAACAAGGACTTTTATGACCCCTTTGGAGCTAGAAACAGTTTCCATTCTTGTGGGAAGGTGCTTATGTTAGACAAGAAGGCCTGGCCCACAATCTCTTTCCAGTTTATCCCCAAGGTGTTCGATGGGGTTGAGATCAGGGCTCTGTGCAGGCCACTGTTCCCACAAAGTTGGAAGCGCAGCATTGCCCATAACCCCTTGGTATGCTGAAGGGGACATACCAAGTTATTTTGGACAATGCTGCGCTTCCAACTTTGTGGGAACAGCCCTTTTCTATTCCAGCATGACTGTACCCCAAATTAAATATCCAGATGCAGAGAGGCACGCCATATATTCTGACTTTGAGTCACATGGAAGAGAGGCAACGATGCTAAACATACATTGAAACTGTCCCCACCATTGAACATCTTTGGGAACATTTGCAAAAGGAAAATACAAAACACTGTGATAGATAATCTCTGAGGTGCCCTAAAGGAGTGCCAGAATAATAGCGACAGTAAAATTCTGTACAAACTTGTGGAAGCAATGGCCCACACAGTCAGAGCAGTCATGAAGGCGAATGTTCATACCTAATGAAGGTTTTTTTTTCCTTTCCTGTATGTAGTAATATTTTTTACTTTTCATAGTAAAAATGATGAGTTTTGTTTGAGAAAGATTGTATATTTTGCCAATATGAGGGGAGAGAGAAAGAGAGAGGCAGGCAGCAGTGAGAAGGCAGGTTCTTCCCCCATGTAAGTGCTCTTTTCTCATTTTGAAAGAATGCATATTAAAGTACACAGAGTACATTAATATGCACTTTTTCAGGTGGGTAGTCAGGAAGACTAAACTGTCCCTTTAAGGGTTCCACAATCTGGTGCCCCAAGGAAGTCTCCTGCCTACGTTTTACTTATCCAGAGATGACACGCTTGTCCTACACAAACTAGGGCCATGCGAGAAATGAATTTAACAGTGCTATGCACTAATCAATATGCAGACTTTACTTCTAGCAGACAAGATCTCAACCATACTTGTCCCTCACATGGAAAATCACTACAGCGACTAACTCCAAAAAGCGATGGACCTCAGGGTACCTGAAACGGGCAATAATAAAAGGAGAAAACTAGCGATAAAAGAACACTAAGAAAGTACTCACCATGCTGCTGCTCCAAATTGTGTTGGGGGACACGGATGCACATTTGCCAAAGACCTAGGCTGCCATTGCAACGAAAGAGAGCATCGGTATAGACTTTCTCATCAGTTTCACTGAGGAAGTCGGCTGCAGCAGCCTCGCTTAAGTTTGAAAGGACGGAAGGGGTGAAGTAGTGGTACCACGACACCGTCCCCACTGCGGTGGATAGGTAGATCACAGACAAAAGGGACAGTACGCTGCCTATCACCAAGGCTGTGGCAAAGCGGTTATCCATGTTTCTTCTCTGCCCCTTCCTCAACGTTCTGAAGGACACATCTAGCAGAATGCAAACAGTAGCAGGGATAAAATGACAGGTGCAGTAAGCTGCAGTGAGTTACTAACCCCAGGAAACGCATATCCTTTACACAGGACAATCACATCATTCACAAGGGTTTATGGAGAACATAAGACAATCAGTGATCGACAGCATGCAGATGTTGGCACAAAACTACGTATGGAGATGTAAAGTCACGCGTTACAAACATGGAATTACGTAAACGTTACATTAAATAGCACGGACCCTTTTTTTAAGGTATAATATAGAGAGATATAACAGCCGGCCTCACCTTTAAATCGGCAGTCATGTGACGTCTTTCCGGCGTACGTCACGCACAGCATTTTGGGAAATCGTGTTTCTCGGACGAAAAGAGGAAGTCCGTACTGTAGATAAAGACTGTGAAAAGATCGGTGCCTGCTTAGAGATGTGTTGAGAATTCTTACAGACGGGCCGATGAAGAATCAATACTTAATGATATATACTGGAAATGAAGACATCTTTAAATAAATGCTTGCTGGGTGGTTGTGAATTGAATTCTGGACGCACATAATAAATGCTTACCAACGCAGGCAACTAACATGTAATTGTTTTCCTGGATGGGTTACTTAGATATCGGATCCTTGGCCATTGTTGGCATCCCCGTTTGGCCAGGACGAAACCAGACATAGTGGCGTTTATTCAACGTCCAAACTTCGCTATTGGAAACGAGCAGCAGGGCAGGTCTCACTGTGAAGAATGGCTGAGGTGACCTACGAGGTGCATAGTTCAAAGGGAGATGAGATGTTGAAGAACCTTTACTGATTAAACTATACATGATACATGGCCAATCCCTTCAACAGGATCTCACTGGGGTTGGACCTTCATGATGCACATTGAAGTCCTAAGAGTAGAAATCAAAGCTCTCCCTTTAGTAATTACATCCAAGAGAGGCTTCTGTTGCAGACTGAATTCGTGTTTTCATCTGCAGGATACGTTTATAAATTTCATTTTTCAACTGGATTATATCATTCTTAAAGGGTTATTAATCAATCTCATAAAAAGCCCACCCCATAACCACACCAAAAAAAACATTGGAAATATTGTGAATTAGGCCTCTGAGGTCACAGTGTTATGTTAGCCGCCAAAGATAAGTAAGTATGTTCATGACAGCCAGGAAAGTATATTAAAGTGTGTAAAGCCTGAATACAAGCAAATCCTTGCTATAAACCAAATACTGGTTATCATGAGTCAGCTTTCAGTGCAATAACATCAATGCTAATGTAGCATGTATCGTTCATGTTTCTTAATTGCTTTCAACTAAGGTTGCCACTTCAAAAAAATTCTGGCCATGGTTGTGATCGGTGAGGGCTGAGCTGCAAAAGAGTGGAGCCATGAATGGCGGGGCCATGATGCGATACGTTAGTAGCGAAGATTTACCTGGATGACCTATGGAGTTCTGGAGGCTGAGGCAGAGCCTGCGCTTCCCCCATTTGACATTTGTGGCACACATTCACAAAGCGCACCATCCAACTACGCATATTCTGCCAGTGTGCCACTCCCCAGGGCCGCCATCAGTAGTTTTGCCAGAAGGCAACCCTTGATTGCCCAATATACTGTATTTGCTCGATTATAAGATGACCCCCCAAAATCTGAATATTAATTTATGAAAAAAAGAAAAAGCCTGAATATAAGACGACCCTATAGGAAAAAAGTTTTACCAGTAAATGTTAATTCATGTGAACTATGTGAACAATTGTTTGTTAATAAAAGCTATGATTGAGGAAAATATTTTGTTTTTGTTTTTATTTCCCTTTTTCAACCTGCCCCCCCAGTTGTGCACATCTGCTCCCAAGCTTGCCACTCTGCCCCAAAAATGCCTTATACCCTCTAAATGCCACTGTGCCCCATGATACGCCTTTTAACCCTCTATATGCCACTGTGCCCCATTATATGCCTTTTGACCCCCCTATGTGCCACTCTGCCTCCAGAATTGCCTTATACCCCTATATGCCACTCTGGCATTTAGGGGGTTAAAAGGCATATTATGGGGCAGAGTGGCATATAGGGAGGTATAAGGCATTTCAGGAGGCAGAGTGGCGCATAGAGGGTTAAAAGGCATTTCTGGAGGCAGAGTGGCATTAAGGGGGTTAAAAGGCATTTCACAGAGAACTCTGCCTCCAGAAATGCCTTATGCCCCCCCCATTTAACACTCCCTCCCCCTCCCTCCTCCAAACTTACCGGTGCTTCTGAGTCCCCGGTGCTTAGTCTGGGCAGCATGTAGAGCTCTACGCGCTTGAGCGGAAGTTGTCTACGCGAATCGCGTAGAGCTCTACATGCTGCCCAGACTAAGCACCGGGGACTCAGAAGCACCGGTAAGTATAACACTGGAGGAAGATCCAGGTCCCCTGCATCGCAATGAGGTCTGATTATAAGACGACCCTTATTATAAGACGAGGGTTTTTTTTCAGAGCATTTGCTCTGGAAAAAACCTCGTCTTATAATCGGGCAAATACGGTAGTTCCTGCCCACTTTTGCTAACTAAATTCTGTTCCAGGTCATCTGGCCAGTGGAGGTGGAATCAGTGGAGTCGAGTCACTGGTGCATTCAGAGACACCTCTTTAGGTGGTCAAGTCTAAGCCCTGACCACTCCTTAGGATAACTAAGATGTCTACACCCCTACCCAATAAAATTCAATTAGTTTTCACTTTCACAAGAATTCATGCCAGAGAGGTGATGACTAGGAACCTTGGATGCAGAACATAATAGTGAAGGCCTTCTAGGTCTAAGATAAAAATAAGTCATGTTTATATGAGAGAAGAATTGTAAGCAATTACTGTTTAGATAAGCCCATTCCCCTGACCTCCAAAACATGGGAATTACCATACTTACTACCATTTTCTCTTTACATTTTAATACTTTAAATATATACACTCTATCTGTACTCCATTAAACTTCTCTTAGTGGATTTCCATTTACCAATCTTAGGTTGCATGATTTCCATACAGAAGCTGATTTTAGTAATTGTAAAATACATCCTTTTTCCTGGATGTCCTCAACAGCGAGATGGACATTGAAGAAGTTTCAGGAACAGAAAACTGTTCATCAGCTCTCGAGTTACTGTAGACCATATCTTGTAGAATACAGAGCCATGCTCATGGCTGTGTGGGTAAATAACCAATTCTGGACTCATTAGAACTCAGTCCTGGGAAAGCTATGCTGCCACTCAGTAGACCAAAATGTATATGAGATTTCCCTCTCAGGGCAAAATGAGGTCCCTGAATTTATGCAATTTATTTTAGAGTCTAGCTGCAAGGGCCCTGCAGCTGACCCTATTTTTTGTATTTATTTCTTGTATTTGTTTTAATAAATGTATCTATGTTTCTAAACCACTGCACACAGTTCTACTGATTGGCTACTTTTAAACATTCTATATCACCACACATGCAACACCAGCTGTATTCTGACTTACCATTCAGGGACCTCATTAGAGAACTGTAATAGTCTTTATACTCAGGATATGGACAGAGTTCTTTCATACCATGCTGGACAGCATACTTGTATATGAACACAAATAAGATCTGCTTCTTTGCATTGTAACAGCAATACAGCTATTATTCACACATTTTCTTTTTTTAATACATTATCTTATTAGTATCCCATTGTGCCCAATATATTTTTGCAACAAGTTCATATAGAAACTTTTGTTGGCCCCACATTTCAACATCACTTTGGCTGTGTCGGTAGAAATGTTGCAATTCTATGATTCAGAAATACCAGTTTCTCAGATTTATACATTTTAGTGACATGGTAAATCAAAGCTCAGCCTATATTAATATTCCATAAACCAGAATACTCTTAATGCCACCCAGCCGCCGTAATAAAACATGGATCTCAACAATTTAGCAAAACCGAAAGCAGCACACCTTTACCAAAGTTATTGCCCATCCTAAATGTAATATAATGTCTCATTTCAACTATTTATCTACCTTGCTCATAATTTATTCTTTACACACCTTGCCAGAAGATGTGGTTAAGTCAAGTCTGATGGTAACCATTAATTTCTCTTAACTTACATATTGCTATAAAAAAAAATAGATGGGACTCGCACAATTTAGGGTACTTTAACGCAGTGGCAGGCTAAGCATTATATGGCCATATAGTGTGAAGGAATCCCCAATATTTATACCATCGATATAACTATATAAAGCCATTGTTTTATGTTAAATGCTATTAGCTGGGTATGGGCTGCATTGTCGCTTTGTTTTGTGTACTTATTGGTCATTACGGTATTATCCTAGTACCAGCACAGGAATCTGAATATGTATGCCTTTTGTGCCTTTTACGTTGTATATTTTATCTATGCATTTTTTGCAGGTCCTGACCACACCTTAGGGTTTAGCAGCCCACCCGCCACACAGGTGCCTCATTAACAGTGTCCAGAGAAGGCTTAAATTGTTTGAGAGTTTCATTTTGGTTTAACTGCATTGCATTCCCTCTGATTCAGCTTCTTGGTAAGGAATATAGCCATATAAAATTTCATAGGAGTTGATAAACCTGGGGCACTTTGACATAGTGGCAGGCCGTATAGAGTGACGCAATCCCCAATAGTTATGTTTTTTTGGACGGTATTCTCTGGGTATGTGCTGAACTTGTGCTTTGAGTACTTAATGACTATCTCTATTCTTTTCCACCTTGGATATTCACCTTCTCTCTCTATCTGATGTTCTTATGTGCGGGAGGGGTGGAAGGATTTTGTTACCAATTGTCTTTGTTAGGCAAGTTTTTTCCCTTCCTGTCTTACTGTGTGACCAGCTGCATCTGACTTCTCTGCGTCATTTATATGATACTGAGTCACACTATACACTCCTCTCATTAACATCACAAACCGCAGAAAAATAAGCCCTCTAGGCTATTGAGCGTGTAGTAACTGCTAGTGTAGAAAAGGCATCCGGTGCTCGAAACTCAACGCTGAAGCACAAGCACACAAAACAGCAAAAGAAGAAAAGGTAAGCGAAAATAATCTTAAAATAAGTTGTAGGACAGTAATAAACCAGGAACTCATGTGACCCCTGACTTTTTTTCTTTGCAGATTGAAGATGTTCGGAGCTCCTAGTGCAAAGTAAGGAGGGTGAGGGGGATAAAGTCCTTAGCTTTTAAGTGCCAAAACATTGTTCTTCCCTATGGTACTGAAAGGGTTAGCATTAGCAGTAGCCCGATACGTATATCTCAACAGCTTAAAGATCTACTTTTATGCACCACTAATGATGAGAAAAGCCACCAGCATAGGGTATTGCTAATAACAAAACATCCTAAGAATATATTGCATGGATGATTTTACTGACTTCAAGGTAATATATCTAATACTACTTCCTGAAAAATTAAAAGGACACATTTTAGTTTTACAATAATTTTCAGGTCATGACAAAAAGCTTTAATTGATATCATTAGAAAGTTAGAAACTGTTTAGATTTGTACATTTTACGCAGATAGCTGTAGTGTATTCAGTAAACATAGATAATTGTAGCAAACCACAATTAACCATCTGTAAAACTGGTAATCAGTTGGACAATGTACACAAATGATTGGGAAATTACTATTTTGTTCTCTATCCGCAGTCTTTTGTGCTTACTTCCGCTTTCTCATGCTATTATATTTTTCCTACCTTAATTTTTTTTTAATCCTTTCAGTACTGTGAAAAATACCGGTACTTTTTTTTTTTTTTTTTACAGTATGCTATTTATATAAATTTTTCCCCCCTACAGGGAATTGCGGTTTCCCCCATCCATTGTTGACCCTGGGATACATATTTTCCGTATTGAGAAGATGAAGTTGATATCGGTACCTGCTGAAAATCATGGGGTTTTTCATTCTGGAGACACCTACCTCCTTTTGTATAATTCCCCAGAGAGCAGCAGCATTTATGTCTGGAACGGTGAGATGGACATTGAACAAAACGTAGGATAACAAAACTGCACACCAGAGAACAGTTACAGATTGCTAACTAAACAAAATGTTATGATAGATTGTATAATATTAAATACAAGGACTAAGAGTCTTATTTCCTTTTGTGGATGAGAAAATGCATTATAATGCCACACACTCATTCTCCTCCCCATGAAAAGATAGCTTCACTTATATGTCTCTTGGAAAGAAAAAGAGAAAAAGTATACATAGACATATTATAGACTCCTCAACAACAGATATGGGTATTTTCCTAATTTTCCTAAGTTGTGATCCATAAGGCAATTTTACCTTTTTCAAGTTACTTTTCTTTCTCTCAGGATGTGACACATCTGTGGATGAGAGGGCTGCTGGTGCGATTTATAGTTCTCAACTTCACATGTACTTGGGAGAGAAACCAACTCAGAACCGTGAAACACAAGGACATGAGAGTGCAGAGTTCATGGCCCTCTTCCCTGGAGGTGTAACCTATCTGGTTAGTTGAGGAAGAATGAGATCTAATCACTTATATTGGGACACCCACCGGTAGGCGGATATTTGTCAGTGCATCTTTTACTATGCACTGACAAATATCATCTGCCTACAGATGGGTGGCCCAATATTGTATTGCATTGTGACAAAGTAATGATACCGTGACTTGACATCATTTGGACTCAGCCCAGTAGGGGGGGTCACTATTGTAGTCTGTGGGAAGAATGGTAAACACGGGAGGTTCCCTAATTTCTGGCTAAAACCTGCTGGATATCAGATCCTGGTGCAAATACTGGCCATGGAGGTCTCTGTAATGTAAGTCCCTGCCCTGTAAGTCCTGACCCGATGGAGGATAAAACACCACATATAAACCTCCTCCCAAAATGTAGGTGCCCCAAACCTGCCTCCAAGCTCCACAGTCTTTAGAGAGAATGTACCCACCTCCCCCAAAACAGAACCCCTTCCAAGGCCAGGGCCCATAGTCTGTAGGGAGGAGGCCAAGGCACAGAGCCTTCCATGACAGATACCTTTAGATATACCCATGATACCTTTTTAAATACCTTTAGATCGGGTAGCCAACTGCCTCGTCTCTAACTGGATGTCTGCAATCCTAAAACCCAATCTCTCCTCATCTCCGAACTCCTCATCTTCCCTCCTTCCAATGCTCACATTCCCTCATCAGCCTCTCTCAGTAACCGTGGCACAATCATCTCCCCATCCCTTCAGTCTCACTGCCTTGGTATCACCCTGGACTTTGAACTCTGTTTCACCCCCACATTCAGTCTGTCTCAAAAAACTGCTGTCTCCAACTTAAAAACTTTGCCCGCATTCTTCCCTTCCCAACACAAGATGCCAATAAGACTTTTGTCCATGACCACATTATCTCCCGCCTTGACTATTGTAATTCCATTTTAGCGTGTCTCCTTCATACCTATATCGCTCCTCTACAATCCATCATCAACACCGCTCCCAGACTTATCTTTCTCTCCCATTGGTTTACGAACACCTCTCCTCACTGGCTGGCTGTTGTGCTTCAGGATTCATTGAAAAAAAAAAGTACTCTTACCATCAAAGCTCTTCATAGCCGTTTCCCTACTTACATCTCCTCACTCATTCCTAAATACCCCCCTGCCAACCTCCAATGATCTCCGTCTGTCCTCTCCTCTCATTTCTAGTTCTCATGCATGTCTGCAAGACTTGTTAAGTGCTCCCTGTATCCTTTGTCATGCCCTCCCCTAGCCTATCAGTCTTTCCACCTGCCTTTGGTCTTTCAAAAAATCCCTCAAAACCCACTTCAAGGTTGTCTACGCACTTTTGCAATACTTATACCACTGCGGTTGGTCCATCCATAACAGTGGCACTTTTACCACTTGTGTAATACACCATATCTCCCTGATTGTAAGCTCGTTTGAGCAAGGCCCTCCTTACCCTCTGTAAGTCGAATGGTTGTTATATACTACTTGTTAGGTCCTGTTTAACCATTATACAAGGCTGCAGAATATGATGGAGCTATACAATACAAATACAACTTGTTTTAATGATTATGATCACAACATTTTGTTTAGTACAAGGTTACAAAAATGTGTTGCACTCCAATTTAATGCCCAACATGTCTATTATTTCATCATCGTTTACTGTGATAGGACGGAGGGGTGTCATCAGGTCTTCACCAAGCTCCTCGGGACCAAGAAGCCTTCAAACACCATCTCTACCATGTAAAGGGGAGGAAACAGATTCGAGCAGTTGAGACAGATCTTAATTGGGAGAGCTTCAATAAGGGGGACTGCTTCATTCTGAACACAGGAAAGGTGATTATAATTTAATTCCTAATTGCTATTCCAGCAGTATTTTCATGTAAAATGCATATTGGGATCAACTTGAGCAGGAAATGTAAGCTTCCCACTTACACTTCCCGGATTCAGAAGAGGGAGGAGAATGATATAGAAGTATGATTTTACAACTTGCAGTAACATGCACAGGAATGTATGCAAAATTGACTCCAATATGCATTAACCCTTTCACTCCCATATGGACATACAGGTATGTCCTTAAAATATCAACGAACAACAATAAGTGCAAAGTAAAGTGCAACTTATAACACACCTTGTGAAAAAAACTCAAAATTTCCACTGAATAATACAAATAAACATAAAGGTGTAAGTGCACATGCCCCAATACACAACCTTAGCGTGTATCTATATATATATATATATATATATATATACTTTCATATAATGTGGCTTAGACCTCTGTTTTAGCCCTGTAAATCGAGACACAGAGAGAGAGATCATAGTGTAACCCATGAATGCAGTTTTGATATTAATGGGGTATAGAATAAACTCACATGAAATAGAACAGGCTCTATATAAACAACTCAGGGTGCCCACTTGGGGTGTACACGAGAGGATTCTTTCCTTCTGAACCCACTCCAGGCAGTAAAGGATCCACACAGCTCTTTTCCTTCAGGATTCTTTAATGTTTAAAAATAAGGAGAACTAGGTATAGTTTCCCAAATATAAAAGTACAGTGTACTTAAAAACACAACGCGTGTCGGCTGTCTTTTTGAAGTGTATTGTCCTTATCCATAGGTTCCATATTTATAATGTGCCCAACGCTTGTTTTTGGCGCCAATTCCACAGACTTTGTTTTTGACGTGTCATTTATGGTACGCATCCGCGTCACTTCCAGTGCGTGTCTTTGTTACACGCATCATATCCGGCGCATCTGCTCGTTTCTGCTAGGTCCTAGCTCCTGGTGCAACCTTCAAAGTGTCCCTTCCGATCGGCTGTATTTTGAATTTAGTCCAATATGGGCAACGCTTATTATAAAGGCTCTTATAGAAGGCAGAATCCGGTAGCCATTTTGGAAAAGGGCAAAAAGGGAAATACAAATAGTTAAAATTCAATAATAAATCCAGAATTACATCTGTACAAATTAATATATAAATACAATATTTAATCTTGTATGGCAGACTGAGTAATTCAACCCTTATTATTATATATCTTATATCTAAAAGTTCATACTATTTGGTCCATGTCACAGAAATTCATTGATTTCCAAATCTATGGGGAAATAGTGTTCATTTCAAACATCCACTTCATCTCTGTTTCACTTAATTCTTTGCCATGATCCCTCCCTCTCCAATTTTTATTTATTTTCTGGATTCCTTGAAATGGGGTCGGAATTGTGATGCTCTTTAAAGTGGGATGATTGATAACTTGATTCTTTATATTTCTGAAGTGCTCCGCAATGCAGGTTTTGAGTGGTCTTGCCCACATACTGCAAACCACAGGGGCACGTCAGTAAATAAGATTACTGGAATTGCATGTTATCAATGAATTGATAGAGAGGATTCTGGCCCTCTGTAGCAATATATACGTGGATATGTTGCCAAACATAAATTGGGTCATTGTTCAGGACCTGGAGAAGAAATATTAGAATGTTTTCATATGAGCACTACTATGTTTTATGTATTTCTATGATTAACAAAACATATAATTTGTGGGGGGTATATTGAAATGGGGAATCGTGGTTTAAAAAAACCAAACAAACACATGGTAAAGATGAGAAAACTTCTTGTCATTAATGTATGAAAAAACCCAGGTCCTAAAAGGGTTGAAAATGGGAACTAAAAACAAATCAGAATAAATGCCAGTGTCCTATCAGTTGGTGATCAGATAAGTATCCTAGGTAAGAGAAGGCTAATTTACTGAACTATGTGTGGCGGAGATCCATACTGAGTAGCTCGTAGAAATCTTACTTGCCGTGAATGCTCAGTTGCTCAAGGGTTGATCCTCTGTAATTCTCCCCCCAAGCACTAGTCGAGACTTTGTGTGGGGGTAAAACGAGACTGAGTTTATTCAAGACAGCACAGATATTTATACACAAAACACCATTAGGAGTATAATCTCATCAGACAGCCTGGCGCCGACATACAGTTCTATGGCCAGCAATGCCCAGCCAACAAAGAGTCACTATTTCTGAGTGATCCCAAGGAAGTGGGCTCAATCCCAGTGTATCCAATGGAGAGCTCAGCTTCGGAAACTTTCCCGGGAATAGTCCACGCGGCAGCCGGGCCAGAGTTTCATAGCCGCAGCTGTGTAAACCCTGGTCCTAAAGATTGGTGATAAAACCAGTGTTCCCAAATGGGCTCCTTCTCTGTAACCACCACTGGGTGTTGCCCACCACAAGCTTAATGTAACCTCAAAAGCCAACAGGTATCTGTAACGAAGAAGATCCAATTGTTGGCAGGCATTACCGCAGTTCCTAGCTGCTGCTCAGTTCCATGAATTCGCAGCTAGTTTCCTGTCAGGCGCCAAGCAGGGGAAAAGTGGAATCTGACCAACTGTAGGGGTACACTGGGTCCATGGGAAATCCTGTGAATGTGCTCCTTTGGTTGAGGGGGTAAAACACAGGGATGGAGGTGTAACACATTAAAACAGGAATGGGGCTAAAATAACATTGGGAACAAATGGGCTGTCAAAATATATTCACAGATAAGTTGAAGATTTCAACTCGCTATGCATGGTGAAGGGCCATTTTACTAAGAGCCATAAAACTGGGGCGGCATGGAAAAGATCTTGTAAACATAATTATAATGTAATATTTCAAGAATTATTTTTTATTTTTTTTTAACAAACTTGTAACTACTGTATTGGATGTATGACTGCCAGAGTGTTTCCAGCATACAATTGATTTCTGTGAATTAAAGAGTGAAATAGTGTATATTGTGTAAGATATATAACATGGATTTTTGATAGACTTTCTTGTGTGATTTACCTGCCTGAGGCCGGAAACCAAACCTGTATTTTAGTTTGCTCTCTCTCTCTTTTAAGTGTATCTACGTCTGGTCAGGGTCTCAATCAAACATGATGGAGAGGAACCGAGCTCGTGATATGGCTAATCAGATCCGAGATGTTGAAACACGTGGGGCTGCCCAAGTAGAGATTGTACAAGAAGGGGAAGAACCCGAAGAAATGTCACAGGTAACAGCCGGAATCAGTAGATCCTATTTAGTTGGAATAAAACTGGAATTTTCTTTGATACTTGGATAACTGTGGGACTGTCAACGATCTAATAGTTACATATTTTTTTATAAGTAAATAAATTGCGGTCACAAACCTGGTTTTCACTGCAGATCTTGGGACAGAAGCCAGAAATTATTAAACAAGAAAGCACTGACGACAAGGAGGCAGATGAAAGACACACAAAGGAAGCAGTCCTTTATCAGGTATCAAGTTCACTTGCGTTTTGGGCATCTTCTGGAATAACAACTGGGAGGTGGATAAATGAAATACCCGTTTATGTCTAGCAAGCCCCACGCTTAAAGTATTTCCCCATACAGGTGTCTTATTTTTTTTTTTATACCTTTTGAAAGAGGGAGAAGTTCTTTCCAACTTGTAACTTCAGCCTTGATCTTTGTACAGCCCTGCATTCTTCACCAGTGTGTGTTATCATCCAGTTTGGGGGTTCTAAGCAGAGAACATTTTACAGACATTCTTAGGTCTATAGTCCTCATATAAGTGCTTCTTGTGAACTTCAGCTTTAATACTGCTAGAAGAGAATATCAGAAGATATGTGCAGGTGTGCAGAACAAAAACCGCCACCTCGCTTCTGGTGCCAAAAAAAAAAAAAAGTTCAGTGTACTATTACATCTTAAGTGTGATATCAACACCTTTTTTGGTGATTTAAAAGGTACATCCATAGGGTCTTTGAAAGGACTAATGTCTTCAATAGGACCAATTCCAGGCAAGGCATAGGCAGGAAATAGGGAGAGCATGGCCAGAAATAGGTGGAACATTAGAAGTTGTAGTACTCCTCTCGCGCAGCACCAACCCTCTGGAACTCTTCCCTGTGCTGTCCGACTCTCACCAACTCTACCCTCCTTCAAACGCTCCCTAAAAACTTCTCTTCAGGGAAGCCTACCACTGACAATCATCAAAACTTCCCTCTCACCCACTTTCAACCCTTATCCCGCCCTACATTTACACCATTCACTACCACACAGT
Source organism: Spea bombifrons (assembly GCF_027358695.1). Classification (NCBI taxonomy): domain Eukaryota; kingdom Metazoa; phylum Chordata; class Amphibia; order Anura; family Pelobatidae; genus Spea; species Spea bombifrons. The sequence goes on along the minus strand of NC_071097.1, from coordinate 16,133,049 downwards.
CCTCACCTCCTATTTCTCACCCCTTATCTACCTAGATTGTAAGTTAATTCCTCTTGTATCCGTATGTCAATTGCTGCATTATACTTGTCGTCATCTGTAAAATTTTCATCTTGTACAGCTCTGCGGAAACTGTCGGCGCTTTATAAATAAAGTAGAATAATAAACGTAACCACACCCGTATGTTTCTGGTAACTCCAATTAATAGGGATGTCCCGTTTGTTTTTTCTTGTAAGACACAGTGATATAGAGGAATGTAGACAGGCCGCCACTACCTATAGGCAAGGTAAGCGCCAGCCTAGGGCACAGATCTACTGGGGGTGCACTTTTCTCAATCACCTTCATTCCATGGAAAATATCTCCCTACCTTCTCCGCTTTCACTTCCCTGTCTCTCTTCCCCCAGCTCCACTTCTTCTGTTACCTCTTCCTCCAGTTCTCAGAGTTTTTTCTTCATCCGCATCTCTGTGAACCAGGCCTCCTGAAGCACTTCTGCAATTGAAAGATTAGAGAAGAAGCTGTCCCCATGGCTCCATCCTTTTCTAGAAGTACCCAGAGAGGCCAGACGAATGCAGATTCGCAGTGAAAGAGGTGCAGAAATGCTCTTCTTATCCTGCAAATACATAATTATCCTGGCCTTTCAGAGTACTTCCACAAACGAGCAGAGCCGCAGGTACAGACCCTCCCCTATTTCTCCAACTTTTGCAGAAGTACATCGGGAGACCTTGTTCACAGAAGCGGACAAAGAAATGAGACACAAGGAGGAGAGAGGAGAGAGAGAGAGAAGAGAGAGAGAGAGCGAGAGAATGTGTGTGTGTGTATGTTTAAAAAACACTCATGCCCTCACTCACTCTTAAAGTGTGTGGAGGCAAACATAAGATCTGCCCTGGGTGCCAAATACTTTAGGTATGCCCCTGTCCCTTACAATGGGCACACTTTCCTGCCACTGATAGGCAGCGAACTGGTGGCAAGAATAGTCTGACCATGAAGGGTAGCCACAGAGCTTTAAGAATGTACAAATTAGGTAATATAATATGCATTTTTATTCGGGCTTTTGGGGATATAAAACTATCCCTTTAAGTAAACAGTTACTAGATGAGTAGAACACTTCATTCTGCACTGTGAATGGCTAAATGCAATTTTTTTGGTTTGGAAAACAAAAAGTATAGTAGTTGGGGAAAGAATCAGGCTATTTTGTGTTAGGTCTTTTTAAACTACAAAGACTCAACAGTAAATTATTTTCCGTTATTTCTAGGTCTCCAATGCTACCGGACAAATGCAGGTATCTCGAATTGGAGATGGCGTTTACAAAAAAGAGCAATTGATTTCAGATGACTGTTTCATCTTGGACACATCTGGCAAGCTCTATGTGTGGAAAGGTACTGAAAGTTAATAGATTGAATTGATTCTATGGGTCTAGTCATACATACAAGTAGTTTACACATATTCCCTGCAATGCCATATACCATGTCTACCACAAATTGGATATATATTATGTGGAGGACGTTCTTGATGTGTGCTTACGGACTTAGTGAGTTCACATGGCAGGGGTATTATTGATGGTTATTGGTATATTTTCAATATTTGTTGCAGTGGCTAACATTTTGAGTGTAAGAAGGACAAATAGCTGGCTTTAGTGAGTTTTATTTCATCATGTAAATTCAGTATCAAGGATTTAGGAACTAGCAAACAAATACAATTGTTCAGGGCTAGGAAACACTAAGCAGAACTTTGAGTTGGAGAAGACAATTGTTCATCCTATCGTTACTGCTGATATACAAACATGCACCTACAAGCTTCCTTTAGTTAAATCGCTTATCAGCCTTTCAGGGCAATAAGGTTCAGCAATATTCTGGTAGACAAATTTAACACACAAAAAAAACCCACAAAGAAAAATAAAAGCATTGCTCCCAATTGGGATCCTCTATGTTCTATATTTAACTGATCCAAACAACCAGCATAATCATCTTAATCCTTTCTACCAGACACATCTAATCGGAAAACATTTGCCAGACAGCTCACATGTCCAGGCAGCTAATGGCAAAGGGGTCTTTTTAGGACAAATCCTTGCCTGGGGAACATCCATTCTACCAAGTCTCACTGATTCTGTGACTTGAAGGGAAAGTCGTGGTATAAATGGAAAGTAATCCATTCAACCAGCCCATCATTGTCAAGACTCATCTCACTACTTAGGAGGAGTGAAGGTGCAATGCAGCAGTTTCCCCCAACAGAAGCTAGCCCAATGAGAAATAAAAACTCAGACAACCCAGAGTATTCCACTATGATCATTGACACATTTAATGCATCCTTTTCCCAACTGATCATGCACACTTTGCAAAGCAGCAAAACAAACGTGTGTTCAGCAACATACAAGGATGCCCACATGCATAGGTTTGTCATGTGTTGGGGATTCTGTAGGGCCACATTTGAACATGTACATAAAAAATTTTTTGTTGGGGGGGCAATTTATATATATTTTTTCCTTTCAAGTAAGAGTTTCCTTTTTAATTTCTATGTGTATCATATACCCATATAACTCCAGTTTCACATGTGCACACTTACTTGTGCAAACACCACTCCATGCACATACAGTACATCTACATTTAGGACCTCTCAGCTTACCTTTGTAGACTCAGGAGATGGTTCATCTCTTGTGGTCTGCCAGCTGGTGACAGGTCTTTCTTCTCCTTACTTACTACCTGTGCACCAAGAAATTACATCATATACCTGTGCTCAGGTTCTGTCAATGTGCTTGGACTGAGGGAATGCCAATTCAGAGGGCTTTGCTGGCTGCTGTGTTTAACCAATAGAGCATTGTACACTTTTCTTTGTAAGATGCACAAAATCGCCATACTCCTGCAGGCTTTCACTTGTTGTTTCTCTCTGATCATGCAGCCTTTTAATAGTAGCTGACTTAAGGCTAGGAAATATTTATAAAAGAAAAAAGCTTTTTATGACAAAAAATACAGAAAACACAATTCTGCAAGAAAATGGTTTAAAATAGCTCAGAGGACTATTCAGTCTGGGGTGTCTTTACAGGTAAAAAGGCAAACAAAGAAGAACGAGAGCAATCCCTGGAAATAGCCAATAAGTTCCTTACTTTTATGAAGTATTCACCCAAGACCACGGTAATACATTCTCCTATCTTTACCCTACCCCTCTACCCTACCACTCATCAATTCTACATGATATTCTGATTCTTTATAACAGGTACAGTTGGTTTCCGAAGGCAATGAGACGCCACTCTTCAAACAATTCTTCCAAAACTGGTTGTAAGCATCAATGGTTGTAAAGAGGCTACAATTACAAGGTTGCCTTTGTCTTACTAATAAAGTAGCGTCACATCATTTTGGTCCTCGTGTAATGTGCTTTTTCAAACCTTCAGATTTATGTCTTAAAAAGACTATAGAGGGAATGTCAGATCAAATATTAATTACCTTTCAACTTAAAATATGTCAGTCTAGATTTGGGTGCAATAGCCAGATAACCTTTGAACTGAGATTCGGTTGGTGTTCAAGTCGCTAGAGCAGTGAAATCCTTGTGAATGAGTTTCCCCAACACTTGCATCTGAGTTATTACTTTCCAGCTCACAGAATTCCAGAAGTAACCACCCCAGAGTGTGTGCATTCAGCCACCAGACAAGTGACCTACTGACTCAAGGGCAGTTTTTCTACGTTCTCCAAGGAGGCCAGTTTTGCCTTTCCATTTAAACACCAATTTATTGGTGTCTCCTATATGCCTTAACTAAAGGAACAGCATATTTTGCCATGGTCATTAGTGATCTTTGGAAGTTGTGCTGGTTTAGTTTAGTCAATATCTTCAATTTGTCTTCTTTGGTAATTGAAGTCTCCACCCGAGAGTGTCCAACTCGAGGGGAAAAATGTATAATAAAAAAAACAAAAAAACTTTATGGAATGGAAATAACGGTCTCTGTATTTTAGGGTGATATCCTATAGTGACAAGTCCATGAACAGCGTATTGTTAAATATTCTTTAGCTAAAGCCATGGTCGGCCAAAGCGGCTCATAGGACTTGTCTGGCAAATATTGTATTGACTGACTTTTGCACTCATTCTCAGAAAGCATTGCATATGTAGTCCACTAGAAGTTTTGTGGTTATAATTCAAAAGCTGTTCCATCAAAACATTCTGCATATATTCTTATTTATCCTAGCCATACTTTAATACATCTTGCAATTGATTTTGTAACAACTCCTGTATGAAACCATATAGTGGGAGGCATTGAACACCTCCCTAAAGACTCTCACTTTCTTGTCCATTGGATCCTTAAAACATCTACAGGTAGCATAAAGATGGCCAGATCCACCTTTTGGGTATCCCACTCCTTTCTGGCTTCATACAAATGGAAAGATGCATCTTTATACAAGTATTTTCAATAGATGGAGCTGACAGCGCTCAAGGCTCCATGGGCTGAAAACACCTCAACCAACTTGCTTTTTCTGCAATTTTCTCTACCTCCTCCATGTCAAACACTAATCAAACATTTAGGATTACGTTTATCCATTTACTCTAGAAAGTAAAAAAAAAGCTTTAACTTTGGCAATCTCACCTTCTCAAATCTTGCACCATCTGTGAAATTGTTTTAATGAGGATTTTAGTCCCAGGGGCACTTCTGGGATGAAAACCTTGATCTTAAATTTAAATAGGGTAGGTAAAAGTTAAACACACAAAAGAAAGAAACGCACCCACCGCTCACTTCACAAGCAGAAGATTCTTGCTGCAATGACCAGGAGCTGCTAGAAACCCAAAAATGGTGCTCCTGGCAGCCCATTTAGAAATATATGTGCACAACAGATATTAGCATGCACATTGCCCTGGACACAACGATCAATGTGAAAATTTGGAGCACTACATGCAAAACACAAAAATAGGAGACATAACATACGGCAGGAAAACACTGGTTAAACTTGGAAGGGATGGGTTTTGGGTTAATGATCTACATTGCAAAAAAGCAATTTGTCTCTTTCTCCTCTAAGATTTAACTTCAATACCAAAAAGGCCTTTTCTCCAGCCATTTGCAGTTTATGCAGCAAGCTTAAGAGTGCACAAATTTTGCCATAAGGCGAGTCCCGCTGTTTGTTAACTAAAACCTGTTTTACAGCCAGACTTTAGTAAATGATACAGCAGCTGAATAGTTGACTGTTGTCTACAGTCAGTTGCACAATTAAAAACTGGTTGTGATCTACGTATACAGTTATACCTGTGTCTTTAGGTGTAATTTCTTCTAGGCTTTGCTATTCCACTACATAAGAATCAATCCTGACACAAAAAGGTCAGACAATGGGATCTCATTAACAATGTACAAACCGACAGCCAACACCGGCCTAATCTTGCATGCATGGCTGAATTCACGTTCAGGAATATTTGCACTTTACATGCATCGGGTTAGAAGGGAGACTGACAACACACACCACAATTATAGGTTGTCTTACATCTTTAATATATTGCATCACAAATTTATGTAATTTACAGTTTTATTTCATATAGTATCAGTGTTAAAACTTGTAATGCAGAGTCCTAAAAATCACCTTAATAGTTTTCAACAAACAGTTACAATGTCTCACAGCAAATACTTTTACACAAAAAAATTGCATCCAGGAGGCAAAGCAACAAACTGAGAAGACAAGCGACAAATAATTAGCATATTCAGCTCATAAACCCTAGGACTTGAGACTGCAAATAATGTAGAATCCTAGAATGAGTAAGGAGGCACATATGACCCAAAGAATGATAGAGATGAGGGGATGGGAATCCCCCAAACCTGGAGGAACAAAAAACATGTGATAGGTAAAAAAAAAAAAAAAAAAAAAAACAAATACCCCAAAATATATAAACATTTTCAAGCCTGTCTGACCAGCTGTTTGTACCTGGCGATCTCCTCTCTGCCTCGACAACAAGAGGGCCAAATGAGTTAACCAACTGAATAGGACTGTCTTTTGGAGACCGTCGACTTCCTAAGAGGAAAATTAATATATGTATTAGACATAGAAACTGTTTACATTGTTTATTGCCAAAATAAATCCAACCACTTACTGCCTGATAGTGTGGTACAGTTTGAAATACAGGTCTCTGAAATAGATGGTAAACAGACTGATACACTACAGAAAAAATACACCTGAAAGAAGAGGGAAGAAAAGAAAAAAATAATACTTTAGACAGTTGTACACAATCATTGTAAAGTCTATTCATTACAAGTCGTTTTATTCAGTTTTTAATTCATTAGGAAGGGCCACCTTGGGATCCTCTCACTCTTGTAGAGTCCTTTACTGTCCCGCAGCAAGATTCCATGATGCATAGACCTACTTCCAGTGTGATCAGACAGGAAGAAGCTGCTAGTACTGTGACACGCTGTTAAAGCAGTCCACAGAAGACCAAGAAACACCAAGTTTGTCCTGCTACAATTTTTAACATTTATTTGTCATTAAGGATTATGTAGTGCCTCCTAAATTCTTCCTGCACCAGAACCTCACTGTAGTTGGTCCTTCATAACGCAAGATGAAGTTAGTAGCAGAAACACTACTGCCGATCACTGCTTTAGTGAATAAACCCTTCAATTATTTTCAAATTACACAAACATTCCATACATTTAAACTAGATCATTGTCATACCTGTGTCTTGTTTGGATCACCAAGGAACGTGAAAGCTGAAACAGCAAATCGTTGATAGCTAGACGGCATGGGGACAGCCAATATCTGAGTCGCTATGTCATCGCCATCATAAGGACAGCTGAAGGAGGAAATTAAAAGTAGCACAACATTTTCACAAGAACCCGCACTGGCATTATGGCCCAGTCATTTATGTCAGATCGGTTTTGGTGGAATATTTCAGAAAGTAACTGTGTTGCTAATTCTCCTTGAGTGTATAGTGTGCTCCTACTTTCTGCAGAAGTTGAAGAATTTCATTTTACGCAATTCATCTGGAAAGCAGTGCCAAACAGGCATTATATGGTGGGCAAAACAAATAACACTTAATAGTAAGACGCTAGCACGTCTGTTCGTCTTTTGTGCATTTCCTGGTAGAAAATTACCTGAAGACTGCAGTGCAGTACATGCACTGATAAGTGATAAAAGTTTTACATATATGCTCTGGACCCTGCATCTCTAAAACTAGACTGCATTTCTATTTACAATACTTCACAAGAATAGCTGTTGCTAATTTAAACATAAGCAGCTTTCTGATAACATTTAATTATACAGTATTTACCCGAATATATGCCACACTTTTTTCCCCCCACTTTAAGTCTCTGGTAAGACTTGGGGGGGCATATCTCGGGGGGGGGCACACCCTTGTATTCAGCACTCACCCATTGTATATAAGTGGCCACTGACTGGACTCAGATGCCGAGTTTAAAGTTGGTGCGCCCCAGCAGTGGTGCAGGCGCAGGTGCAGTCGGGGGTCAGAAGGGTAAAGAAGTCGTACCTCCAAGAAGACAAAATTCCCAAGAGAAAACCGCAAAGGAAAGTCAGTAGATGAAAAGAATGAGGTGAACGAAGCATCTGCAAGAATGATTTTTATTAAATAGGCACAAGAAAAACGTGTATGACAATTCAATCAATATATACACATACACTACATATGACCAAAGGTATGTGAACACCTGACCAATTGCACCTTTATGAGCTTGTTGGACATCTAATTTCAAAACCGCAGGAAAAAAACAAACAAAAAACACAACAAAAAAACCAAAAAACTTGTCTTATAATTGAGGTCGTCTTCTAATCAGACCTCAAATGAAGTGTGACGATGAGACTAAGATCCAGATCCCCCGCAGCGATGAAGGGGACCTGGATCCTCCTGTCTGGTAACCTCAGCTGCTGCCGGCACTTCCGCTGGGGCTTCTATCACCGAGCGCCGGCAGCAGCGGAGGTTGTCTACGCGCATCGTGCATGCCTTCCCTGGCTGCCAGAAAGGAGAATTCCCTGCAGTTCAGAACCGCCTTCATTTTTCGAGGCATACTTTTTACAAGGTGTTGGAAACATTCCTCAGAGATTTGGGTCCATATAGGCATGATAGCATCACACAATTGCTGCAGATTTGTCAGCTCGACATCCATGATGCGAATCCCCAGTTACACCATATCCCAAAGATGCTCTATTGGATTAAGATCTGGGTGACTGGAGGCCATTGGAGTACAGTGAGCTCATTGTCATGTTCAAGAAACCAGTTTGAGATGATGTGAGCTTTGTGACACTGTGCATTATCCTGCTGGAAGTAGCCATCAGAAGATGGGTACACCGTGGTCATAAAGGGATGGGCATGGTCAGCAACAATATTCAGGTAGGCTGTTGTGTGTAAATGATGCTCAATTGGTACCAAGGGTGTGCCAAGAAAATGTCCCCCACCCCATTACACCGCTACCAGCCTGAACTGTTGATACAAGGCAGGATGGATCCATGCTTTCATGTTTACGCCAAATTCTGACCCTGCCACCTGAATGTAGCAGCTGGAATAAAGACTCATCAGACCAGGCAATGTTCTTCCAGTTTTGCATTGTCAAATTTTGGTGTGCCTGTGCGAATTGTAGCCTCAGTTTCCTGTTCTTTGCTGACAGGAGTGGCACCCGGTGTGGTCTTCTGCTGCTGTACCCCATCTGCTTCAAGGTTGAATGCACAAAACATCGAGAGATGGCATTCTGCATACCTTGGTTGTAATGAGCATTATTTGAGTTACTGTTGTCTTTCTGTAATTTTCTTGAACCAGTCTGCCCATTCTCCTCTGACATCAACAAGGCATTTTCATTCACATAACTGCCACTCACTGGATATTTTCTCATTTTCGGACCATCTCTGTAAACCCTAGAGATGGCGGTGCGTGAAAATTCCAGTAGATCAGCAGTTTCTGAGATACTCAGACCAACCCGTTTGGCACCAGATACCATGCTGCGTTCAACATCACCAAATCCCCTTTCCCATTCTGATGCTTGGTTTGAACTTCAGCAAGTTGTCTTGACCACGTCCACATGCCTATTGCTGCCATGTAATCGGCTGATTAGTCATTTGTGTTAAAAAGCAATTGAACAGATGTTCCTAATAAAGTGGCCAGTGAGTGTATATTATACCCAGCTTTACTACTTCCCTGTTAAATCATGTGACTTGCATTTAGTTCCTTAGCTAAAACAGTTATACAACTACTAATGAGTCACTGGGGAACGCATACCACAATGCTTTTCCTTCATTATGTTTTTCTGTTGGGGACTAGCTATAAGAAAAAAAAAAAATAACGGTTCTGCTTGCCGAGAGGACTCTAAACATTTAAAAGCCCCTCCCTTCCTGATATCCCCAGTGAATAAAGACCACACAGGAAACCAAATTTGACGAAAAAAAAAAGGGAGCGAACAAACGTGTCACCAGGGATCGGCAGGGAAAAGCAGCTCTCGGTAAGTAGAACTTACCGTTTCCCTGCCATCCCAGGCAGCGTATAGATATACCCAAGAAGGGAGGGGGAAAAACAGCCTCAAGGACCTTATGGCCGAAAAGAGGGTATTTATTTAAAAAAAGGGTAGGTATTCCTTTGGGGCCCTCCCCATTCGGTATCTCTCAGGGTGAAGTTGCGGCTGATCGGGTTTTTGGGTACAGGTGCATGACAGGTGGAGTCTGTTCCAAATAAATGGTGAGGCATTTCTTAAGGTCTAGAGTATGTACAGCTTCTTCCTCTGCTGGGGCAGCACAATCTCCTGGTTCTTGTGGAAGACCGACTGTACGCTGAATTCCCGAGGCAGAGAGAGCACAACCTTATCCGGGAACAAATGCAGGTAGACAGAGGCTGAAGTTAGCCAATACATCTAGCGGAAGTAATGGCCCCCAAAAAGGCAGTCTTCAGAGACAAGTGTAGATATACGGACTGAAGAGGCTCAAAGGAACAAGATTAAGGTCCCAGGGAACCAACTTGGTGACAGGGCGAGGACGCATAAGGACAATGGCTTTGGAAAAATGTCTGACGACCAGAAGTGAGACGAGATCGAATCCCAGTAAGGCATTAATGGCAGAAATCTGTACCTAGATAGTAAATGGTTGAAGACCATGGTCAAATCCCTCTTGTAAAAACTCCAGAATCGAAGGAAAAGTTCCTCTAGAACCACACCAACTGCAAAACTTTTTCCAGATCTTAATACACCTGAGGCGGGGGGGGGGTGTAAACCTTCTTCCTACCACAAAGAAGAGCCTCAGCTACTGGAATAGAGAAACCCTGAGCCCTCAGGATCTCACGTTCAACCGCCAGGTCGTCAGCTGGAAGATTGCAAGATTTGGGTGCAGAAACTGGCCCTGATGAAGAAGGTCTCTCCAAGCAGGGAGCCTCAGGGGGCTCATGTAACCGAGGGTGATCCACTCCGCATACCAGACGCACCTCTGGAGCTATTTGGATAACAGAGGCGGGGTCGTTCTTGGTCTTCTGCAGAACCTTGGAGATCAGAGAAAAGGGAGGGAAAATGTAGGCGAGACGGTAGGCCGCCACAGAATCCGCAACTGATGTCAGGCAAGCCTTGTGACACGCAAGTGCACTGTGCATGTGGTTTTCATCAAAGCCTTCTTAGCAGGGCCGGCCCAAGACATAATGCCGCCTGGGGCGAAGTTTAAAATGACGCCCCCCCCTTTGCACTTACCTTTAAACAGTCCTGCGGCGAGTCTCCTTGCTCTGCCACGGTGCCGGCCTTTAATGCTGAGCTCCGGAAATTGACGTCACTTCTGGCGCTCAGCATTACAAGCCGGCACCGAGACCAAGCTAGAGGGCTCGCAGAGTGCCGACTGGGGCAATTGCCCTACTCTGTTCCATTGTAGGGCCGGCCCTGCTTCTTAGGCTTGTCCTCAACAAAGGGCGTCTCGGAATTTTCAGGAGCCGACATGACGACTTCAGATGCAACAGCACCATAGAAAATACAAACAACAAGGAGCAGGAACTGAAAGAGCAAAAGTACCTACTCGCCCATCCGTTTAAATAGCTTGCAATCAGGCTGTAAGCCACAACAGCGGCAGATTGGCAGGAAATTTTTCAAAACCAGCTGACAACGAGGCTTGAAACACACTACCGAAGTGCGTAACGCTCCCAGCCGGAAGCCAAAGGATCACCTTGACGGACGAAGCCGGGATGCCGCCCAGCAGCATCCAAGCCCTGCCCACGCGAGGAGGAGTGGGAGCCAAGGTATGGTGCAAAGGCATCCCTCATCAAGGGGGCTAAGCCCAGGGAACGGCTCAACCTAGAAAAGGAAAAAACAAATGGGAGACGAGTCCTCCCTACCTGATGTAGGGCAGGAAAGAAAGAATTCTTACCTGGGAATTCCTTTTCCTTGTCCATTTCCAGGTGGCACATGAGAAGAGAAGGCTCCGCCTACCAGGTAGGGCAGGAAATACTATAAAAAAAGGAGACCTCCCCCTTCCTCCCCAGTGTGGTTAAAAAGAAAGACTCAGGCAAATAACAGCCAAGCAAAAGTAAATTTAATGGGTGGGAGTAAAAGTGTGCCACCTGGAAATGGACAAGGAAAAGGAATTCCCAGGTAAGAATTCTTTCTTTCCCTTGCCATTCCAGGTGGCACATGAGAAGATTTAGCGAGATAGGGAGGGAAGGATTCCAGTCTGCAGGACACGGCGACCAAATTGAGACTCGTCAGAGAGATGAAGGTTCAGCCTGTAGTGCCTTACGAACGTATGAATCGACCTCCAGGTCGCTGCCTTGCAAATGAGAGACGGATTCACCCCGGAGAGTTCAGCCCAGGATGTCGAGACGGATCTGGTCGAGTGTGCCTTCAGGCCGGAGGGAGGCACTCTTCCCGCGGAGATGTAACATAAGGTGATTGCGTCCTTAAGCCAGCGGCTTATGGAAGCCCTGGACACTGCTCTGCCCCTGCGGGTCCCCGCAAAGGACAGGAAGAGTGCGTTGGATTTCTTCCAGGCGGATGTACGCGAGAGATAAGACAGGATACATCTCCGCAGGTCTAGCGAGTGGAGTTCCAACTCCATGGGATTCTTGGGATCCGGACATAACGTAGGTAAGACGATCTCCTGATCCGAAAGGAAAGGCGAGACAACTTTAGGGAGAAACTCCGGTGGTAAACGGAGGATAACGCAGTCCGGCAGAATCTTGAGAAAAGGTTCCACTCTGGAGAGAGCCTGGAGCTCACTCACCCTCCTAGCAGAAGCGAGTGCTACTAGAAGGACAACCTTGTAGGTGAGCAGCTATAGAGAGGTATCCTCTAGAGGCTCAAAAGGAGATGTGGTGAGTTGGTGCAACACGAGGTTAAGGTCCCAAGGTGGAACCGACGGACGGAGCCTAGGGCGAAGTCTGCACATCCCCTTAGAAAATCTGGAGATCCAGGGATGGGAAGCCAGATTGGAGTCCAAGTAGTTGCTGAGAGCTGAGATCTGGACCTTGATAGTAGCAGGTTGTAACCCGTTATCAAAGCCGTCTTGTAAAAAGCGTAGCACCTCATGGATGGGTGGAGAGGATACTTCGTGCCCATAGCACCAGGTGATGAACGTTTCCCAAACCTTCTGGTATTTAGCAGCCGTAGTTTTCTTGCGGCTGGAGAGAATCGTTTCCACTACCGATGAAGTTAATCCCTTTGAGGACAGGATCTCCCTTCAGAAGCCATGCTGAGAGGTTGAGCCGGGAGGGATCTGGGTGGAGAACAGGGCCTTGAACGAGAATATCCCTCACCTGAGGAAGAAGCATGTGCTCGTCTACGGCCAGGTTGATAAGGTCCGAAAACCAGATTCTTCGAGGCCAGAAAGGAACAACCAGGATGACACTGAGGGTTTTCTCGAATCTTCCGGAGCACTCTGGAAATAAGGGGAAGCCGAGGAAAAACATACGCGAGATCGAAATCCCAGGTCTGCGAGAGTGCTTCCAGGGCTCGGGGACGGCCGACTGGAGAGAGAGAAAAAAACTCCTGTACCTGTTCGGTTAGGTGCGTGGCCATCAGGTCTATCTGAGGAGTACCCCATTTCTCCGTGATGAAAGCGAAGAACCTTTTGTGTAAGGACCATTCTCCCGGAAGTACTGAGTTCCTGCTGAGGTAATCCGCCTCCTGATTCAGTGAACCCTTGAGATGAACCGCGGAGAGAATGCAGAGACTGAACTCCGCCCATCGGCAGATCTGAGCGGTCAGGGTCTGCAGGCGCCTGCTTCTGGTGCCATCTTGTTTGGACAGATAGGCTACAACGGTGACGTTGTCTGAAAGGATCCTGATGGACCTGTGTCGCAGGATTGTAGACCAGAACCTTAGAGCCCTCCAGACCGCTAACAGAAATTTGATGTGCAGGTCTGATTCCCGAGGAGACCAAGTTCCCTGGGTAATATTGCTTCCCATAACAGCACCCCAGCCTCTCAAACTGGCGTCGGTGGAAATTACCACCCAGACTCTCGTCTGCCAAGAGAGCCCCTGTGAGAGATTCTGGCTGTCAGCCACCATCGGAGTGACTCCCGAACGAAGGGGGAAAGTTGGACGTTCTTGCGAAAGGACATCCTGGAGCGATCCCAGTGATCCAGCAGGAACTGTTGAGGAGGTCTTGCATGAGCAAGTGCCCAGGGACCCGCTGAGATGGAGGAGGTCATTAGGCCGAGCCAAGACATGATGGCTCTAATGGACACTGACTTGTTCGTTAGAACCGCTTGTGTGAATTCCCTCAATCTTGGGATCTTGTCCCGAGGGAGAAACGTCCTCTGTACGTGTGAATCGAGGATCATTCCCAGAAAGGTACGACGTCTGTTTGGAAGTAACTGTGACTTGAGTCTGTTTACTAGCCATCCTAGGTCGTGGAGGGTCCTGAGAAAAAAACTCCAGATGGGACTAGAGGAAAGTTTGTGAGACCGCTATGAGGAGCCAATCGTCCAGATATGGGACCACCTTTATGCCTTTTTGCCTCAGGAAGGCCACGACCACCGACATGAGCTTCGTGAAGATCCGAGGTGCTGAAGCAATTCCAAACGGAAGAGCCCGAAACTGAAAATGTCGAATCGCTTGAGGTAATGGAACCGCCAGATGGAGGAATCTTGGTGGTCTCTTCTGATGGGAACATGTAAATAGGCATCCCGCAGATCTATGGTGACCATGAAGTCCCCTGAAGAAATGATCTCTGTGGCGGACTTCAGGGATTCCATCCGGAACCTGTTGTATCTGATACAGGTGTTCACCACCTGTAGGTTGATTATTAGCCTGAATTTCCCGGACGGCTTTGGACAAAGACTTGGGAGTAGGTTCCCTCTCCTATCTCTTGATGCGGAACCGGGACCAGAGCTCTTTCGAGAATTAAGTTGTTGAGCGTGGAGAAGAAACCCGATCTTTTCCAAGGATCTGCAGGGGGCATGGACAGCAGGAATTTCCGGGCAGGTAGGTGAGTAAGCTCCAGAGCATAGCCTTGTTCTTTGATGCGAAGGACCCAGGGGTCTGAGGTGACCTCTTCCCAGGCATGAATGAAACCGGTCAACCTGCCCTCTACCTGAAGCCTGCTGGCGTCAGAACCTTCCTGCTTTACTGTCCCTGCCTCTTCCTCTTCCTCTCTGGAATCTCCCTCTTGCGTAGGGTTTACCCCGAAAAGACTGGTAGTCCTGATTGGAGGTTCAGGGCCTGTAGGACTCTCTCTCTCTTGGAGCTCTGTAATAATTCGATCTGAAACGAGGTGGTCCTTTCCTCTGAGGTAACCAGTGCTTGTCCCCCGTGGTGGATTCTAGGATCCTGTCGAGATCGCTGCCGAAGAGGTGGCTCCCCTGGAACGGAATGCTGCACAGCTTGTGTTTAGAGGCATTATCAGCAGACCATGACTTAAGCCAGAGTGCTCGCCTAGAAACCGCTGAAAGCGCAGCGGCTTTAGCAGACGTACGGACTGATTCAATGGAGGCATCGGAGATGAAATCAACTGCTAAGCAGGTGTCGGACAGGTTGCTAGCGACCTGCTCAGTCTCTCGAATAGCTGCAAGGTCTTCCACCGCCTGTTGGAGCCAGATTTTAATGGCTCTAGAAGTTGACGCCATAGCAATCGCTGGACGAAATTCGCCGCTGCTGCTTCAAAAGACCTTTTGGCAGACCTCAGCCCTCTGGTCCATGGGGTCTTTGAAATGGGCCGCGTCTATTTTTTTTTTTTTTTTTTTTCGTGGCCTTGGCTACTGCGGTGTCGACTTTCGGGACTTCCCAGGCCTCAGAATTCTAATTATCGAAAGGAAAAAGCTTCTTGGTTCTCAAGGATGCGAAGAATCTCCTGTCAGGAAATTTCCACTGCTCTGTGATAATGGCAGAAAGAGAATCGTGGACTGGAAAGGTCTGCGGTTTCCTAGAGTGACCCTGAAAAGGATCTGGTTTTGCAACTGGTATGTCCTCCTGTAGATTCAGAGTAGAGTTTCCCTGTTTCTGTAGTCATATTCAAAAAGGAGCCGAATAATCTTCCGGGTTATCCGGGAGGTAATTTGGTGGACCCTGCTGGTAAGGTTGTTGCAGGGGTGCCTGAGAGGGGCTTGCCATGGCTCGAAAACAGTCAAAGGTAGACTGAAGTTCCCCCTTCAACCAGGAGGTAAATTCCGTTGTGGAAACATCTTTAGGCCGAGAGCAGGAGTTGCACGTTTTGACCGAAGGGTCATGCAGGGTCTTTTTGCAGGATGAACAGGCTTGTGTTTTGACTTTCCCACAGATTTCCTATGTGGGGAGGCTTCAGGAGGGATATCCTGATTTTTATCTGACATGACTGAGGAGAAGAAACACAAGCTGTAACTGCAGAAAACAATGGCATAGGCAACGTAAAACTTCTTCCAAGCAAAGAGGGCAACACCTACTTGAAATGGCAGTAGACAATCCTCAGGCACAGGCAGGCACAATAGCAGAGAGGTAGATGCAAAACTACAGCACAGAAACAAACAGCAATGAAAGATCTTACCCATTCTGGCGTTGTATACAGAGGCATTTAGGTGCCCAGGGCACCTCACATCCGGAAATTCCCAGCCAATTGACCTCTCGTGACCTGGGGTCGCTGCACCGGAAGTGAAGCCGATTGGAGATCTGAACGTGTGCTGAGAAAACCGGCACAGCCGGTTAGAGATCTCCTCCTGCCGTGCCACACTCTGAGGATTCCCCGGGACGGAGTGAACCGGAGCCCGGGGATATACATCCCAGCGAGCCCCCTGGGCTGTGGGCAGAGCCGAACGAGGACTGAGCCTCGTGTGCGTTGCCGCGATACACGCGGAGTTGCAGCCTCCGATGCTGCCGCACGAACCCTGGATCCACACGGGACCGCTGCCGGGTATCAGAAAAGGACGCCCCCCCCCCCGGGGCTCCGAGAAAACAAAAAAAGGAAGGAAAGGTAAGCTTCAGCCTAACCGCTACCTGAGTAGGGCAGGAAACAACACTGGGGAGGAAGGGGGAGGTCTCCTTTTTTTATAGTATTTCCTGCCCTACCTGGTAGGCGGAGCCTTCTCTTCTCATGTGCCACCTGGAATGGCAAGGGAAAAAACACTGGGGAGGGGATTTTAAATGTTTAGAGTCCTGCCCTGTCTCAGGTACAGAGGAGGAGGAGGAGTCTATCCGTAGTGTCACCTGGGATGGCAGGGAAAAAGATTGACATCTTAACAGTTCCAAATTGTTAAGATTGTATACTGCTGGTTGTTTTTATTTTTGCATATTTGGCATATTTTTGTTAAATATTTCTGATCAAACCAATTTCAATATTATACAAAAATAACCCAAGTAAACACAAAATGCAGTTTTAAAATTTCATGTATAGAAGGGGGGGGGGAGCCCATACCGGACCCTACGTGAAAAAGGAATTTCCCACACAGCTCACAATGAACAAAATGAATGTGTTTGAGTGGAGTAGTCAAAGTTATGACTTGAATCCAATTGAGATGTTGTCTAATGGACTTTAGTTCATCCTTGACAAACCCTCCAATGGTGCTAACTTAAAACAATTCTGCCAAGAAGAAGAGTGGGATAAAATTCTCCTCAGCGATGTAAAAGACGCATTTATCAAAAACATTTGATTTTTAGTTGTTGCCACCAAGGGCGGCTTAACCACTTATTAGGTTTAGGGAGCAAGTCCTTTTTCACATGGGTGATATGGGTTTTGCTTTGCCCTCAAGAAATCAAATAATCATTTAAAAGCTGCATTTTGTTTTTACTCAAGTTCAAATGTGACAAACGAGCCAAAAATATAAATCTGCCCCTTCCAAACTGTAGAAACATTAAACTCTGCAAATATTTTGCTGTAAAGACAATAAATTTAAGTTTTGCATGAGTGAAAAACTCTTTAAAATGATGTTAGCCTGTGCTGTTGTAACAGCCTTCGCTCAGTTTTGCTTTTTTCTTTCTTAAGAACAGCTCTTGCAGTTAACATAAGTAACATTGTAAACGTAAATAAATTTGATTCAATCATAAGACTGATAAAGTAAGCTTATCTCTAATGCTGTTTGACTAGCCAGTCATATCTATTTTTCACCTTATAAATTTACTATAGCAAAGTATGATATATATATATATAAATAAATACAGTTATGCCTAATTCTTCAATCCAAGGAAATTTTATCCTTATATTATAAAAAATTAAAGGTGCTGTTCCAGGCAAAAAAATTTAACTACATTTCCTAGTATGTTAAGCAGATCCGATAAATCATTCTCTATCTTGAACATTACATAAATGTCAAATGTTACAATCTCTCAATGTCTGCTTTTCTGTAACAGGATAATTAAGGCAATGAGGCAATTTTATTCATCCTGATACCCACGTTACAAAACCGGCAGTTGATCACCTCTTCCATGTTAGGGCTGAGGAACTTTAAAGACTGAGCAGGGCTTGAATTGCGCAAATAGCCTAAACACAGTGTGAATTATGCAAACTGAATTTGTTTAGGCGTGGTGAATTGTGTAAAAAGCTCAAGTATCCTAAAGGAGGCAGAAAAATGAATGAAACTTTTTTGTTTATTAACCCTAAAATAGTCTATGTTCCAGAAGACACAAAATTCACACACCTCTAGCAATGCGTAGCTCCAGACTTAATCCTGATTTTTTTGTCAATGATGCAATAGGAACCGGGGATACCACAAGAGAAACCAGGGACACAGAATGGCTGGAAGGGTATGTGCACCGAGATAGCACTCTGGAAGAAAAAGAAACGCTGACAAGCTACCAGAGAACTGAAACTGTACCCCAAAGACACATTGTGTAATGCATATTTTGATCACTGTCAGAAGATACCTCAAGATACACTCACTTTACAGCTGTGTCCCGAGTGATTGACCCTGTTGGGGAGAATAAGATATCTTGCATGGCTGACAGAGTCAACTCATAAACAAGATGGCCATCCATGAACTGAAAGAGACCATTTAAAAAAAACAAACAAAAAAGCCCTTATTATTAATGGTTTATCAGGAATAATTAATTTCAGGAAAACAGAACCACCATCTCACCTTATGGATGCCGCACTGATCCAGACGGCCTTTGAATTCTAAGAAATCATCATTTCTTAGAGTGGGTGACTGACATTGTGGTGAGCCCAGATCTACAGTGTCCAACAGCAGGGGAGGTTCCGTTACGTGCCGTGAAATAACCAGCTGAAAATCTCCCCCAGCATAGCACCGAAGAAATACTGAGGGAAAAAAAAAAAAGTATAAAACATATTGTCGTAAGTTTTACTAGTGTTTACTAGGTTTTGATTGAATTTCCAGTTATGAGTCCAAGCAAATTCCCTCATAAAAGCAGGGAGACAATCAAGGTGCTGTGCAATTCTTGATAATTTGGGGCATCTCGCTTTCAGCCGCCCAGTGACTCCATACTGTTGACCTACACAGAGAACCCAATTTATCAATTTGTTCAATTCCAATATATTCAAAGGATCTATACAAATCCCTCAATTAAAATATCCTATACACAGGCTTTAGAATTGGGAAAATCCTTGTGTTTCAGTTCTGCAATCAATCGGACCATTTGTCTATCTGCATTTGGAATCAAAACTTTAAAGACCTTTCACACTTTCTGATGGCTTGATTTAACACCTAGCCAGGCCATGATTCTAATGCTATGCATTTAGAGTAAGCTACCCCCAGAGCCTGATCTCCACAACATTGACCTCCTTTCTGCCATGCTCAGCTACCTATCACAAACGCTGCACTCAATTCAAAGTTACATACCTGGCTTAAAATTGTGTGGCATCCTTCGGAAAACTGTCAGGTGATGCCATGGGGCACAAAATGTAGTATCTTCCAACAATTAACCTTTCACCTGTGGACCAGCCTTCACCGAGAGAGACTTACCCAATTACAGGTGCAAAAAGTCAGGCCAAAACATACAGCGAATGAAAAAAATTTGATCCCCTGCTGATTTTGTATGTTTGCCCACTGACAAAGACATGATCAGTCTATAATTTTAATGGTAGGTTCATTTGAGCAGCGAGTATTTGACCCATTTGCAAAACCTGACTTAGTACTTGGTGGCAAAATCC